>NW_027643855.1:35000-72500 GCF_032717465.1 Coenobita brevimanus
TGGCACTGCATTCCTTCTCTGCACACCCCCAAAACCAATCATGTTTACAGCCGCTCTGCTCTCCCTATTTCCATTCATCAGGCTTTCAAACTATTCTTTCCATCTGGTCCTTACTTCATCCCCACAGGTTAATAATCTACCACCTACATCCTTCACACCATCACATTTCTTTCCGCTTTCACTTCTACATTTCCACACCTCTTTCCAGAATAACTTCCTATGTTTAGAGAAGTTTGCATTAATTTTTCTTCCTAGATCATCATTTGCCTCCTTCGTTTTCCTCTTCACTAGTCTCTTTATGTGCTTCTTGCTCTCAATACATTCAGTTCTTACTTCAACTGAACCCCTGTCCTGTAACCACTCTAGCCACTTTTTTTTTTTTTCTCCACAGGTCTCTTAACCTCATCCCACCATGCCATACCTTTCTTCTTTGTTGTTACTCTTGCCACACCACACACCACTTTAGCATTCCTAACTAATCAATCGCTATATGCATTCCACAGGCTGTCCAGATCCATTACATTCCAATTCACTTATTCTAACTCCTCCTCTACTTTGGTCCTGTATTCATCTGCCATTTCTCTGATCCTCAACTTCTCAACTTTCAGTCTTTCTCCCTGACTGCTCCTCTCTCTCCTGATCCACTTCACTCCTCTCAGCTTGATCTTGCATACATGCATACCACAATCATATGATCTGACAGACCTCCTCCTCATCCTCTCATGGCCCTTGTATCAGCAACCATTCCCAGCATCGACCTCTCTACGAGCACGTAATCAATCAGGATTCTTTCATCACGATCCCCGTTCCCTCTATACCATGTATATTTATGTGCATATAATAATAATAACAATAATAATAATAATAATAACAACAACAACAACAATAATAATAATAAAACAAAAGTGATGATATCTAGGGTTGGTGGCAGAACTGTCAAAGAAGAGGGAGAGTGGCCATGTGCAATCTGCCACAAGGATGTGGGAAGTAATTCCATCCTGTGCAGTATTTGTGATAAATGAGTGCATAAAAGATGTAGTGGTATCAGAGGTAGACTGCGAGATAATGCAGTGTTTGTGATAAATGGGTGCATAAGAGATGTAGTGGTATCAGAGGTAGACTGCAAGATAATGCAGTATTTGTGATAAATGAGTGCATAAAAGATGTAGTGGTATCAGAGGTAGACTGCAAGATAATGCAGTGTTTGTGATAAGTGGGTGCATAAGAGATGTAGTGGTATTAGAGGTAGACTGCAAGATAATGCAGTGTTTGTGATAAGTGGGTGCATAAGAGATGTAGTGGTACTTGAGGTGCTATCTATCTATTGCCAGAGGCCATAATCCCGTAAAGGGTGGCCATTTGACTTCGAGTTATTTGTTTTACAGGGAGGGGCACTAACCCTCCACCAACTCACTGGTTGACACTTAGGGAGCACACATGGTTTGGTTATATGGTTACCACCCAGCGTTGTAAATGGTTAGTGCGAGATAATGCTGATTTTATGTGTGCAGCGTGCTGGGGAGAGCAGGTGGAGATTGTCAGGCGATAAAGGACTGAACTTGCTGGTGAGTCTCTTGAGTATGTAGAAGTGTTTTGTTATTTGGGAGACATGTTGTGTGCTGGAGGTGGGGCTGGAGCAGCTCTGTGGCTAGGGTGAGAAGTGGCTGGAAGAAGTTCAGGGAGCTGTTGCCTCTCCTGACACTGAGAGGACTCTCCCTACATTCTAAGTGGTCTTTGTATGCAGCATGTGTTAGGAGTGTAATGCTGTATGGTAGTAAGACCTGGGCAGTGAAGGAAGAGGATATTCGCAGGCTCAAACATACAGAAATGACTGATTAGGTGAATGTGCAGTGTGTCCCTGCATGCAAGGCCTGGGTTTAAGATGGAAGAGTTGAGAGGTAGGATGGGACTGGAGCGTACTGGTGTTGTGATGAGGAGAGGTTGACTGAGATGGTTTGGGCATGCGGAGAGGATGGGGGATGATAACTGGGTGCAGGAAGTGTGAAGCATTAACACTGGGGGTGGGGATGCGAGGGGCAGACCGAGAGAGATGTGGGACGAGGTCATTAAGTGTGACCTCAGGGTTAAGGGACTGAACAGGGAGACTGCCGTAGATCGTGCAGCATGGAAAGCTGCCATTAGGTGACCAAGGCCAACGCATGCAAGTATGTTGGAGCCTTTAAAATTGAAACGAATCATCATCATCTAATCCTATATTGCCCCATGAGGAGCACAGAAGCCCAGGGCTAGGCAAGTTGGTCCTGACATTTAAGATGAGAGTGACCAGCCTCACTCATCCCTGAGTGGCAGTAAGTGAGCAATGAACCCCAACCATCCCTTGGATATAAACCTGCACAAGCTCAATCCGATTGGAGCGCCGTAATTACCCACTAAACCACCAGGTGCCATAATTTGGATATATGGTTATCACCCAGCGTAGTAAATGGTTTCCTGGTGTACAGGAAACCATTTGGCTTATCACTCAGTGTAGAGTCACCCATAGGCAGAAGGATGAGAAAAGAATGAAGGAAAGAAAGACAGAAGAGGATGGAAGGAAAGAAGGAAGGAAGAGAGGAAAGGGCAGACACACAAAAGCAGCACTACATCGAGTGAGTGGATGGTGAATGCCCTCACCAACCGCTTTAATAATAATAATGATAATAATGATACTAATAATAATAATAATAATAATAATACAGTGCTTGTCAGAAGTATCGAGTGCCCTGGGTCCCTCCTAAGAAACAAACCTTTCAACATTGAAAAAAACATATAAATAATTCATTTTATTTACCTTTAGGGCTTCGTAGGGTAGCCTTTACGTTTCTTCACGGACCTGAGACATCTAGGAAGTGAAAGGGCGAGGCTCCTCAGGTGCTGGAGGGGTATTTTGTCCCAGGAGTCATGAATGGCGGCTTCCAGCTTAGGCAGAGAACTCACGTCCTTCCCTTGGAGACTCTTCTTTACGAGGTACCAGAGGTTTTCAATCGGGTTGAGGTCTGGGCTATTTCCTGGCCAGTCTTTCATGAATGATACCTCGCAGTCACGAAGCCAATTGGTGACCGATTTGGCCTTGTGAGCAGGTGCACCGTCCTGCTGAAACACTCGTGCATATGTTAGCTCGAAGGAGTCTGGTAAATGATCACACAGAAGCTCCAGGTAAACATCCTGATTCACTCTAACGTTCTTGGGAAGCACAACAAGCTTCCCCAAACCTTGACCAGAGAAACAAGCCCATACCATGAGTGAATCAGGATGTTTAGCTGTGCTTTCTACATACCGTGGGTCAAGTGGGTCACTACCTTTGCGTCGATACACACGTGCTCCTCTGTTACAGGTGACACTAAACGTTGCCTCATTAGACCACAACACTGACAACCATTGCTCCTCACTCCAGTTTAGATATTTATTAGCAAAGGCAAGCCTACGAATTCGCTGGCTCTTGGTAAGAAAAGGCTTTCTCACAGGCCTGTGACTTGTGTAACCAAGTTCATGGACCCTACGAGACACTGTTCTCACAGACACCTCACCAAACACTTCTGGGTTGCTCTCCTTTATTACCCATGCACTCACACAAGGATTAAACTCCACTGCATGTTTTAAAACATTAACAGACCTTGGGGAAGTTTTCCTACGCCTACCAGACCGCGGTTTCTTTGTGGGAACTTCACCACTGTTTTCCACTCGAAACCGCGCACACCAACGACGCACTGTCGATCAAGCCACACCAACCAATTCACTAATTTCCCTTGTCTGGTGGCCTGCCTCCTTTAGAGCAATGATCTGGGATATGATTTCACTCGATAGTTCACGGGTAGGTGCCATAACAAAGTTGTGATGGCCAAAACACTGCGGGACACTCGGTAAAAAATGGCACAATTTGAGAGGGAGACATGGCAGAGTCCCTCTCTCTCAGGCAGCCCGTGGGCGACTGAGGCGGGAACCAACCAGCGCGTCGGAAGGCCTCAGGCTACCGTGACGTCATGCTAGTGCCGCAAACTTGTGGCTCAATTTTTATCCCCAGAAATGGGTGATTCTTTTGGCAATAAGTATTGCGCGCCCGGCGGTAGGCGCTCGATAATTTTGACGAGTACTGAAGGTACAGTACACCCTCATTATCGACGTTTTTTTTATTGACGGATTTGATTATCGACGGTTTTATTTTCTCCTGGGAGTTAAATTATTATTATTAAAAAAATAAAAAAATAAAGAATTGTATTGGCACCTCCTAGCAAGTTTGCGCGCCATCCCGCCAGGTGTCTCTGGCTGCTCGCGGCATGTTCCCGCCGACCCAACAAACAACAGCATCAGTACACGTTTGTCTGTTGTTCTCATATCGTGTTCGGCCACATCTATCGTGCTTTCGCGATCATCATGGCTCCAAAGCGCCCTTGTAACACTCCAACTGGAAATAAGGCAGCTAAGAGAGCAAGGAAAGTACTTACCTTGGAAGTGAAGAACGAAATATTACAAAAACTTAGAAGTGGAATGAGCTATGCAGCGGTTGGTCGCGAGTATGGCATGAATGAATCCAGTGTTCGTGGCATAAAACGGAGAGAAAAAGACATTAAAGATGCTCTGGCTTCGTGCACACCAGGATTGGCTAAAGTAACGATGCATGTGAGAGATGATGCCTTGGTGAAAGTGGAAAAGGCACTGAATATTTGGATTGAGGACTTAAACCGTCGACACGTGCCGCTAGCCTCCCAGTTCATCAGAAACAAAGCAAAACAACTCTATGCTCGGTTTGCTGGTGAAAGCAGTGGTGTTGGTGAAGATAATGGTGATGAAAGTGAGGCAGGTGAAAATAGTGATGATGGTGATGAAAGTAATGACGATGGTGGTAGGCCTAGTAATGATGGTGCTTCTAGGCAAAAGAAATTTGCAGCCAGCAAGGGCTGGTTCGAGAATTTTAAGAAAAGGTATGGCCTACATAACATTAGGATGACTGGTGAAGCAGCTTCAGCAGATCAGATAGCAGGAGAATCGTACCCATGTGACTTTGCTGAACTTATAAGGGAGAAAGGGTACAGGCCTGAATAAGTGTTTAATGCGGACGAAACAGGCCTGTGGTGGAAGAAAATGCCTAAAAGAACGTACATTTCGAAGGAGGAGAAAAGTGCGCCAGGCTTTAAAGCAGCAAAAGATCGTGTGTCTGTGCTGTTGTGTGGTAATGCAGAAGGACATATGATAAAACCCATGCTCCTGTATCATTTGTTATAATGTTAAAGACGAGTTGGATTTTTTGTCAATAAAGGATATTTCTTGCAAAAGTTAAGCAGAGATTAAATATGAAATATACGAGCATAAGGAGAGTTGAATTTTCCTAAAAGAAGATCCTAGCGAAAGCTAGGCTAAGATTCATCTTTGATAGCATAAACTGCCATACAGTCGTGAAAATTTAGGTCAGGGAGAAATGGAATATCAAGAATGAAAGGAAGCTCTTGAGAATGGAAGTAAATAGGAGAGCGTGGTCTCTCTGGTATGAGCTAGCAGCACCGGCGTGTGTTGTGAAGATCGGTGCGAACAGCTGATCTAACGTAACACTTGCCTCACACTCTCAGTTATTAGAATGAATGAATGACCACCACTGCTGCTTTCGTTTTTTTTTTTTTTTTTTACACACTCGGTTATGTAAACGTATGGATGGTTACAACTGCTGGTTTCGCCTTTTATTTTTAGATGGAGTGAGGTGTAAGTGGAGAGAGAAGTGATGATACAGCAGCCATTACAAGTTGAGGTCCAGTGTACCACCACTATGCATCAACATCAGAGATTATGCTATTTTTTCCATGATTCTTTACTTAATATAAGTAGTTTTATTATGATATTCAGTTTTTCAGTTGCCTAACTAATTTATTTCTAAGAAACACTAAAACTAAACTGCATATTACATACGAGTGATTGAAGGGATACTAAAATACATAAACAAAGGGTACCTGACCAGACGAAAATCGGTATCGACGGTTTTAGGCATCGACGGGTATCTTAGGTACCTAACCCCCGTCGATAATGAGGGTGTACTGTACATGCAAACCAATTACAGTACATCACTACATATAACCAACACTACAAATATGGCAAAAGTAGCCAATTAGCATCATAAATACTACACAGACTATAACAAGCAATATATTCATTTATCTACTCACTTTATCTCACTGTATCTATTTATCTTGGGCCACTTGCTTTAATCCCAGGCAGGTGGCCTCCATGACACTTCCTTTGCATCAACCCTTCCCTCTGCTGTCACGCTGCCCATCCTCCAACCACTTTCTCTGTGTCAGCCTTTCCTCCACCATCAGGCTGCCCAACCTCCATCCATCTTCACACATATACCTCTCCACCCCACCTCTCTTCCACACCTCTCTCCCAGCTGTGTTCTGAAACAGCAATAAAAATTAGTACTGGAAAAAAATCAAATAACTCCTCATTGATGTACTTTGTATATTACATCTAAAATTATTACTCATATATATTTAACAACTGGCTGCAGGAAGTGAAAAGTGTTGATGCTGGGGGTTGGGTTGCAAGAGGCAGACCGAAAAAGACCTGGGACGAGGTCACTGAGTGTGACCTCAGGGATAAAGAACTGAATAGGGAGGTTGCTGGGGATGGCGCAGCATGGAGAGCCGCCATTAGGTGACCAAGGCCGATGCATGCAAGAATGTCAGAGCCTTTATAAACAAAATGAAACTATCTTGGATCAGGGAGACATCCAAAGGTTTTCACTTATGGCTGGTGCTGGCAAACAACTGATTTAACTCAGGAGGGTACAGTGTATTCAGCTCAGAAGGGTACAGTGTGTTGTGTAAGCTACCTATCTATCTATTGCCACACACCTTAATCACATAAGGGGTTGCCACAAACAAATCGCCTCCATGTCACCCTGTCCCCTGCCATTTCACTGCCCTGCTCCCAGCTTACATCCCCCTCTCATGTACGTCTCCACTCCCTTGGCCTCCCCCTCCCTCTCCACCCTCCACCTCACTCACATACACTGTTCTCGTCAGGTCAGTCTCTTGCTCTCCATCCTCTCCACATGGCCAAACCACCTCAGTGTGTTCCTCATAACGCTTCCTATCACATCCACATCCACACCACAACGCTCCTCCACCTCCTCATTTGTCAGTCTGTCTCTCCCTGTGACTCCACAGGCTCCTCTCAAATTAACTTATTTCCACTGCTCTCTCTTATGTCCTTCCAACAATGTCCAAGCTTCACTTCCATACATTAGAGCTGGTATCACAATACTGTCATGTAGTAACTTTTTCACTTCCATGCTCACTTCCCTGTTTCTTATCACTGCTTTCAAAGAACCAGCAACCTTTCTTCCCTGCTGTACCCTTTCAAGCACTTCACCCTCCAAACCTCCATCCTTACTCATCACACTACCCAAGTACTTAAACATACTCACATTTTCCAATTCCTCACCATCCAACCTCGCTGCACATTCACTGACTTCACCTCTCTCAAAGACCATCACTTTACTCTTCCCTACATTCACCTTTAGATTCCGTTTCTTACACACTGTCCCAAACTCATCCACCAAGCCTTGCAGCTCCCCTTCGTCTTCACTCAACAACACAGTATCATCTGCAAACAACAGTACAGGGAGTTTCCAAACACTGCCCTCTCTCATTAGGGCCACTCCAATATCCACTACCCTACCTTGTATCTCTTTTATTACCCCATCCATGTACAGATTGAACAACCATGGAGACATGACACATCCCTGTTTCAATCCAACTTTCAAATAGAAAAATTCACTTAGTTCACCATCCACACGCACTGCAGCCTTCGCACCATCATACATACTCTTCACAGCATTCAACAACTTCCCATCTACTCCATATATTCTTAATACTTTCCACAATCCTTGTCTATCCACCCTGTCATATGCTTTCTCCAAATCCATGAAAGCCGCATACAACTTCTTTCCCTTCTCTAGAAACTTTTCCACTAAAGATCTAAGAATGAATATTTGATCTACACAACCTCTTCCCTTCCTAAAGCCTCCCTGTTCTTCTCCAACTAATTCCTCTGTTATTTCCCTAACTCTGTCAATAAGTATCCTACCATACACTTTTCCTACTACACTAAGAAGACAAATGCCCCTATGATTACCAAACACCTCTTTTTCTCTATCATTTTTATCTTTCACTCCCCAACTAATTTTTTTCGCACCCTGTCCAACTCTCTTTACTTCTTTCCAGAACATTTTTTATATTCCCTCCACCTTACACTCAAGTTCCTTCCAAATTCCTCATCCACTCTCTTCTTACTCTCTCTTACTAATCTTTTCATCTCTCTCTCCCTCTCCGCTTATAACTCTTCTGTCTGGCAACGTCCTCCACACCCGCTTCTCATCCACTCACTACTGTATGTGCTTTCTTCTTCTGTGCCACAGCCTGTCTCATCTCTTCATTTCACCATGCTGTTCCTTGCACCCCCTTTCATCTTCCACATCCCCCATCTGCTCCAAATCATATTTACCCAATTGCTCCTCCACTTCTCTTGTGTAATCTATGAAGTTCAAAACACAGTGCAATTCCAAAAATAAAAATGGTGTAGATCAAGTAGTCAAAGTCCAGGCTGAGACCACTACTTCAACATATCTCCCATACACAGACCATCCTCTTGGGGACTATAGCCCATAGTCTTGAAACTGAGGGCAGAGTTACCCTGTTCACACCCCGCTCCAAGTGGATGCTCACTCCTTCAGTGTAAGCGGTAACCTTGAAAGCGTGAGAGTGCACCCCTTTGTGTGGGTAGGTGTGGCAAACAGTTGGTAACACTGATTTATTATTATTAAAAAAAAGAAAAAAAAAAATCCAAGATTGATACACAATAAACTCTCTTAATGTTAGCAATTCTTACTTCTTTTATCATTAAAGACTGGCATTTGTTCTGGAATAGTCTGTGCAAGAGTATGCATACAGGTTTGGAGAGCCTGTACTATAGGAAAAAATCTGGTGTCAGACATAGCTTCAAAGGGGTTCAAGGGGTCAGTAATAACCCTACCAATACACCTTGGCTGGTCATGCAGATTGTGACATTTCTGCCCCACATGCTTGTTTTTGGCATTTTTCTCACCCATAACCCCCAAATCCCACCAGTCCCCCAAACACCTAAGGGGATGGGGGTTAATTTGAAAACCAACCAGGAGCATCATGAATAAAGGACAAATTCGTTCAAACCACACCAATATACACCAGAAAACTATACTGCCAAGCCAAACAAAATAGTGCGGACTTGTTAAAGTTTACCAAACACAAACATGAGACTTTGTATTTCAAACTAACTGGCTGTGCATGATTAGTCTGTTTAGGTAGTACTCAGCCATTCTTTACTGTAGGAATTATTTCATGAACTAATCAAACTAATTATAAAAAGATCGTGCACCATATCTGATAAACAACTTGGCAGAAACAGTGAAAAATAAAATGCAAGTGGATACAGTAATTCATCTTTGTCTTCATCTTGCCATAAATTAACCATTTCTGGAGAAGCAGTGAAGATTTTTCATGATAAAACTATTAAAAGCTTATTTACTTTCTGTACACAATGTTTTTATCCTTAAATTAAAGTTCTTATCACACACACCATTGGGTCCTTCAAATTCTACATAGTTTTCACTGCACAAAGCTGCTGTATATAACATGACGAAGGGGCATGTGAAGGGGTGCTATGAGACTCTCCGTGGATGTCAGTACTACGCTGTGGTAATCCTTTCCTTTTCGCCGGGGAACGCTCTCCCTTTCGTGCGTTAAGATTACCAAAAGCTACGGAGAGGGCAAGGTGAACGCCTGCTCACAGTTTAAGACTACGGCTGTAAGCCTCTTCCACTTTCCCTCCACCTTGCCATGTTCCAACCCTAGCAAAGTGCATCTGACACACAAATGCAGCTGCTTGCTTGTGGCTGATGGGTCTGCTCAGCCACACAGACCAGGGTAAAGCAACAACAACAAAAGTGCTATAGAAGACACAGAGCCAATGGGGAAAAAATATCAGCAGCAGCCTACCCAGAGCCACCCCAAAAGCTGCCCAAAGCCTGGCCTAACCTTCCCTACGCTGGCCTAACAATGCCAATGCATTCATACCCCAACAACACTGATAAACACATGCACACACACACTTGTTGTACTACTGTGTGTGTGTGTGTGTGTGTGTGTGTGTGTGTGTGTGTGTCTGGCCTTACAGTCACCACACATTCATACCCCAACAACACTGATAAACACATGCACACACACACTTGCTGTACTTGGTGAGAGGCAGCAATGAGTCACCACTGTATATACTCCCTGATAACTCTGCTGACTCCCTGGCTTGCCAACTCTGCTGTCTCCTTGATGACTCTCTGCTGACTCTGCTGACCTCCTCCTGACTCTCTAGACCACCTCCTGCTCTCTCTCATGACTCTTGACTTCCTGCTGAATCATTCTTGACTTCCTCATTACTTGGCTTCAGGATGACAGGAAGATTAGGATTCCTTCAAGTAAAACCACCCAGGTCTGGTGACGTCCACCTGTAACCACAAAATTACCTGAGATTAAAAGAGAGAGAGAGAGAGAGAGAGAGTCACTGTTTATGAGTTAACTGACAAGAATAGTCAGACACACTAAACCCCTTTTACTCTAACCTGGCCCAAAATTACCATCCCTCTGGCCAAAATTACCATCCCTCTGGCCAAAATTACCATCCCTCTGGCCAAAATTACCATCCCTCTGGCCAAAATTACCATCCTTCTGACCAAAATTACCATCCTTCTGGCCAAAATTACCATCCCTCTGGCCAAAATTACCATCCCTCTGGCCAAAATTACCATCCCTCTGGCCAAAATTACCATCCCTCTGGCCAAAATTACCATCCCTCTGGCCAAAATTACCATCCTTCTGACCAAAATTACCATCCTTCTGGCCAAAATTACCATCCCTCTGGCCAAAATTACCATCTCTCTGGCCAAAACTACCATCCCTCTGGCCAAAATTACCATCCTTCTGGCCAAAATTACCATCCCTCTGGCCAAAACTACCATCTCTCTGGCCAAAATTACCATCCTTCTGGCCAAAATTACCATCCCTCTGGCCAAAATTACCATCCCTCTGGCCAAAACTACCATCCCTCTGGCCAAAACTACCACCTATCCAACTAGAATTATGATTTGTAAAAGAGTACTGAATGGATACAATGCTAGTCACAAAGAAGTGCTATGGAAAAGATGTAGAGCACTAGTACTGCCTTTTTCTGCCACTGAGCTAAGGGAAATAAACTGCATAAGAACTAAAATCTTTGCCAAGTTCAGCTGAAAGAACTATACTGCATGTCTCTGCTGACTCCCTGCCCTGCTGACACTGCTGACTTCCTCCTGACTCCCTGCTGATCTTCTTTGACTTCTCAGCAATTTCCTGCTGACTCCTTGCTGATTTTCTGCTGACTCCTTGTTGCTTTCCTGCTGACTCCTTGCTGATTTCCTGCTGACTCTGCTGCATTTTGCTGGTAGGAAGGTTGGGGTAATAGCAGGCAGGTCAGGTCAGGTCCATCTGTGCAGGTAAAATAAAGCCATTGGTTATCTATCTACTAACAGATGGTTTAATCCTATAAGGGGTGGCCACAAACATATCACCTCCATGTTGCCTTGTCCCCTACCACTTCACTGCCCTCTCCCTACAGAAATTACCATCTCTTATAACAATACTGTAATAATAATAATAATAATAATAATAATAATAATGATGATGATGATAATAATAATAATAATAATAATAATAATAATAACAAAAATCACTTATCTCTTGACTGATTCAGATGCTTTACAAATGCATAAAAAAGTGTGCTTTTATAATGGAGGCTGTCTGTCCCTAAACACACAAAATATACTGTACCATCTCTTATTAGTAATAATAATAATAATAACAAAAATCACTTATCTCTTGACTGATTCAGATGCTTTACAAATGCATAAAAAAAGTGTGCTTTTATAATGGAGGCTGTCTGTCCCTAAACACACAAAATATGCTTTAAATGCCAGGCACCACCAGAGATGCCTGTGTCCCAGCCTTACCAATGTTGTGATGACGTCACAGGTATTTCCTGAACCCTGTCACCCTCACAAGACTGGATACAGTCAGGTGCTGTTATATGACTGGTGTGTTAATGGACAACTGCTTTGATAACGGATATGATGCTCATATAATGGGGGGGGAGGGTAGTATGTACTGTATGATGGAGTATGTGTATGAGAGATGGGGGGGGGGTGAGGTGGGAGCTGGCCAGTGAAATGGTGGGGGACTGGGTGACATGGAGGTGATTTGTTTGTGGCCACTCCTTATGGGATAACAGCTTCTGGCAATAGATAGATAGAGAGAACTTATGGGAAAAATAGGGTTAGGTTAACTGCCTCTGCTGGCATCAGCAAACTTGGGTCTCAGTTGTCCATTCTCATATCATGGGTTTGCTGTATAGCAGATGCTGGTATAACAGAACCCACATGTAGGCTATGCTACTATAATGTGCGGCACCGGAGACTACATTATGGTTCCAAATGGGGTAGTCTTGTATGACTGGATACTCTTACTTTATGGCATTGGAAACTACTGTACATCATGATTCTCTTGTTTTTAATCACTTTTCTTGATTTCTACACAGTGAATAACTCTGAGTGGGTTAGGTTAGGTGCAGTGAGGTTAGGTCAGGTCCGATTAGAACTGGGATGAGGTTAGGTTTGGTCAGTTTAGGTTACAGGAAACTGGGTTCGGTTAGTTTACGAGAGGTTACGTTAGTCTGTGTAAAGAGGTTAGATTAGGCTATAAATGAGGTTAGGTTAAGTTACAATAAATGAGATTAAATTACATTAAGATAAAGGAAGCTGAGATGAAGTATGTGATGAAATGGTGTTTCAAGATAACCATGATAAGGTTAGGTAAAGGTGAAGTAGGTTAGGTTAGGATAAGTTAGGTTAGATTAAATTAAGCTGGGTTAGGATGAGATGGAGGGATGGAGTGGAGAGGTATATGAGAGAGGGGGGTGTGAGCTGGGACCAGGGCAATGAAATGGCAGGGGACAGGGTGACATGGATGCAATTTGTTTGTGGCCACCCCTTACGGGATTAAGGCGTCCGGCAATAGATAGATAAGACAGACAGGATCAATTATCACAAAAGAGGTTAGATGATTGTCCAGCCGGTGTTACAAAATGCTGACCTGCTTTTGGTGTCAATTGGCAAAGTTGTGATTATAAACAAAGGCTGCTTTTTAAATACGATTCTAATTCCATCTATTGCCAGATGCCTGAATCCCGAAAGGGGTGCCCACAAACAAATCGCCTCCATGTCACCCTGTCCCCCACCATTTCACTGCCCTCCCCCCAGCTCACACCATCCTCCCTCATATACCTCTCCACTCCATCCCTCCATCTCATCTTCAGCCTCCTCCTCCCTCTCCCCTCCTCACTCACATACACTCTCCTCATCAGTCTCTCGTTCTCCATCCTCACCACATGGCCAAAAGATTCTATAATTATAAATGAAACACAGTAACACACATCAAAACTTTATAATACATAATAATAATAATAATAATAATCTGGCCTTTTGTTTCTCAAAAGCGCCAGTTCTTCCTTTGGGGAATTCACTAGCGCTCGACACACATACATTATTTTTACAATTACAAGAATTGTGACATTTCTTGTATATAATACAAGCTACATCATATACACATGAAAGTGGCAATAATTAAACCCTATAATCATCCGTCATAGTACCTCTCTCTCCAGGTCGTAGCATTTTGAAAAAAGAAAGGCTTCAGCTGTCTCTTAAAGGATTCAACAGTACAGAGCTGTCTTATGGACAATGGCAATCTGTTATATAATCTAGGGGCTCTATATGCAAAAGAACGATCAGAGAAAGATCACTGGTGAATGGCTCCTGGCTCATCAAGACGCAAGGAATCATCTTCACCGCGTAACATCACACCCGGGCGTGTCGATGGGAGTTTTAACAATTCAGCAAGATACTTGGGTTCACCAAACTTATGAACCTTGAATGTAATAAGACACAGTTTAAATTCAATTCTAGCCTTTACTGGTAACCAATGCAACTCAATGAGAAACGGGGTAGTTGAGGTTCTTGGGGGCAGACCAAAGATAAGCCGTGCCACCCTGTTCAACACAGACTGAATTTTTGTTAGTATATTATTTGGAAGACCAACCCACAGTGAATTACAATAATCAACACGAGACAAGACCACTGCATGGACCAATGTTAGGAGGCACTGTCTATTCAGGAATCTTCTCACAGAGTACAGATTTCTGATACGCAAGTTATACCCTCTTACAACCTGATTAATGTGTTCTTTGTAATTTAACTTAGAATTAAAGTAAACACCCAAATTTCAAACAGAACTGACTGGATGCAGCTGTGACACGCCAATGTTCAAAGCCAGAGCATTGTCAGTGTCATCACCCCTTCTGTTTCCTCTGATAATGATGATCTCAGTTTTACCATCATTCAGCTTAAGTTTCCTCTTAGCCATCCAAATCTTAATATCAGACATTAGAGATTCAAACTTTATCTTAGTACCGTTGATATCTGACATCTTAACAAAGAGCTGGGTGTCATCAGCATAAAAATGATAGGACACATCATGAGCATCAAGTAGAGACGATAAACTGCTTGTGTAGATAGTAAATAGAATTGGACCCAAAACTGATCCTTGAGGGACTCCAAATAGAAGAGGAGCAGAATCAGAGCTAGCGTAATCAACAACCACTCTCTGAGATCTGTCCGACAGATACGACTTAAGGAGCAAAAGGGCACTATCACGAACGCCATAAAAATACAGATCATCCAACAATAGTTTATGATCTACTGTATCAAAAGCTGCAGACAGATCCAACAGAACTAGGAGAGAGGACATCCCACTACAAGTGTTTGCCACCAAGTCACTCTGTTGAATGGTATTTTCTGTATGCTGATTGAACAACAGGAACAACTCTGTTGTGTTCCAGTAGTGGTAAGAGTTGGTCGAGTATGGCCCACTCAATAATCTTGGATAAAAAAGACAGGTTAGAGACAGGACGATATCGGTAAAAAATTCTAGAAGGGACTGCTAGGAAAAAACAGGAAAACCTGGCAAAATAAAGTGGTGGCGTGCTTCATTAACTACCATCCTTGCTTTTGTCATTAACGTCCTTAGCCGTGGTGGTGATGGAGGAGACCATCCATCCATCCATCCATTGCCAGACGCCATGTATCCCAAACGGGGTGGTCAAGGGCTTAGAGTTAATTGTTTTACAGGGAGGGGCACTAATCCTCCACCAACCCCACTTGACACGTAGGGATGCCAACAGCATCTGGTGTTCCCAGGCGGTCACCCATCCAAGTACTAACCAGACCCAACGTTGCTTAACTTCGCTGATCGGACGGGAAGCGGCAAAATATGGCAGTTTTGATAAAGATGGGCCTCATCACAAACTCAAATTACATGTAAAACCATCAGAAAAAAGTCAAACTGTGTGTAAAAAAAAAAAAAAAAAAGTAAAATTATCATTTCAGCCAAAAACACAATTGCGAGATTTTGAACCATTTTTTTCGGTATTTTAGACAAATCTAAGACATGTTTCTTTAATGGCATTTTTGTTGCAAATTATTTATGTTTTACTCTAGAATATAACCTAACCAACCCAAAGCTTCTGGAGTACATTAAAAATTTGTCATGAAAATGCCATAGAAAAGTGTCTTTAAATTACCTAAAATACTGAAAAAAGAAAAGAAAAAAAGATCAAAATCTCGTAATTCAGTTTTTGGCAGAAACTATACCAACCAAATTACAATATATATATATGGTATATATATCCATCTATCATCCAATCCTACATTGCCCCATGAGGAGCATAGGAGCCCGGGGCTAAGCAGTTGGTCCCGACATTTAAGATGAGAGTGACCAGCCTCACTCATCCCTGAGTGGCATTACATGAGCAATAAACCCCAACCATTCCTTGGATATAAACCTTCACCAGTTCAATCCGATTGGAGCGCAATAATTACTCATTAAACCACCAGGCGCCAATATTTGGTTATATGGTTACCACCCAGCGTAGTAAATGGTTTCTTGGTGTACAGGAAGCCATTTGGCTTATCACTCAGTGTAGAGTCACCCACGGGCAGAAGGAAGAGGAAAGAAAAACAGGAGAGGAAGAGTATAGTTACCTGTAGGCAGAAGGACAAGGAAAGAATGAAGTAAAGGAAGACAGAAGAGGATGGAAGGAAAGAAGGATGGAGGAGAGGAAAGGGCAGACACCCGACAGCAGCACTACATCGAGTGAGTGGATAACAACTCTAACGTATGGAAGTGAAGCTTGGACGTTGTTGGAAGGACACAAGTCAAGAGTGAGAGCAGTGGAAATGAGTTATTTAAGAGGAGCCTGTGGAGTCACATGGAGAGACAGGCTGACGAATGAGGATATAAAGGAGCGTTGTGGTGTGGATGTGATAGGAAGCGTTATGAGGAACACACTGTGGTGGTTTGGCCATGTGGTGTGGATGGTGGGTGAAAGACTGACGAAGAGAGTGTATGTGAGTGAGGTGGAGGGGGGAAGAGGGAGGGGGAGGCCGAGGATGAGATGGAGGGATGGGGTGGAGAGGTATATGAGAGAGGGGGGTGTGAGTTGGGAGCAGGGCAGTGAAATGGCGGGGGACAAGGCGACTTGGAGGTGATTTGTTTGTGGCCACCCCAAATGGGATCGAGGCGTCTGGCAGTATATATATATATATATATATATATATATATATATAAAGTATAAAAAAATAAAAATATATATATATATATATATATATATATATATATATAATGTATATAATTCATGGATTTGGAGAAATCATATGACAGGGTGGATAGACAAGGATTGTGGAAAGTGTTAAGAATATATGGAGTAGATGGGAAGTTGTTGAATGCTGTGAAGAGTATGTACGATGGTGCGAAGGCTGCAGTGCGTGTGGATGGTGAACTAAGTGAATTTTTCTCTTTGAAAGTTGGTTTGAAACAGGGATGTGTCATGTCTCCATGGTTGTTCAATCTGTACATGGATGGGGTAATAAAAGAGGTACAAGGTAGGGTAGTGGATGTTGGAGTGGCCCTGGTGAGAGAGGATAGTGTTTGGAAACTCCCTGTACTGTTGTTTGCAGATGATACTGTGTTGTTGAGTGAAGACGAAGGGGACCTGCAAGGCTTGGTGGATGAGTTTGAGAGAGTGTGTAAGAAACGGAACCTAAAGGTGAATGTAGGGAAGAGTAAAGTGATGGTCTTTGAGAGAGGTGAAGTCAGTGAATGTACAGCGAGGTTAGATGGTGAGGAATTGGAAAATGTGAGTACGTTTAAGTATTTGGGTAGTGTGATGAGTAAGGATGGAGGTTTGGAGGGTGAAGTGCTTGAAAGGGTACAGCAGGGAAGAAAGGTTGCTGGTTCCTTGAAAGCAGTGATAAGAAACAGGGAAGTGAGCATGGAAGTGAAAAAGTTACTACATGACAGTATTGTGATACCAACTCTAACGTACGGAAGTGAAGCTTGGACGTTGTTGGAAGGACACAAGTCAAGAGTGAGAGCAGTGGAAATGAGTTATTTAAGAGGAGCCTGTGGAGTCACATGGAGAGACAGGCTGACGAATGAGCATATAAAGGAGCGTTGTGGTGTGGATGTGGATGTGATAGGAAGCGTTATGAGGAACACACTGAGGTGGTTTGGCCATGTGGAGAGGATGGAGGGTGAAAGACTGACGAAGAGAGTGTATGTGAGTGAGGTGGAGGGGGGAAGAGGGAGGGGGAGGCCGAGGATGAGATGAAGGGATGGGGTGGAGAGGTTTATGAGAGAGGGGGGTGTGAGTTGGGAGCAGGGCAGTGACATGGCGGGGGACAGGGCGACTTGGAGGCGATTTGTTTGTGGCCACCCCAAACGGGATTGAGGTGTCTGGCAATAGATAGATGGATAGTATATAATAATATATATATATATATATATATATATATATATATATATATATATATATATATATATATATATATATATATATATATATATATATATATATATATATATATATATATATATATATAGATATATATATATATATATATATATATATATATATATATATATATATATGGTACTCCTTTGTCTCCCCCTCCTCCTCCTCCTCTCCCCTTCCAACTCTCACTTACACTCTCCATTAAGTCTATATTAACTTGACAAAAATCCCTAAACCCTTTCCAGCTTGGGCTACCCTAGTTAAAAGCAATGTATATACCGATGACCTTAGTTAAACTGAAGGGCTGATTTGCAAGGAGATTCAGCCGTATATCCAAACTAAGGCCGATCATATTCAACAATCAGGCGTTAATATTTAACCTGTATGAGCTACATAAACGGGGTACGGTAGGGAAGATTGTATAGTTCCGAATGTCAACCCAAACAAACAAATCCACCGTTCAGAATCAAGCTTGTAAGTGACCCAGAATACATGTGACGAGTATCAGGATATCTTCTCGGTATCACAGGGATAATAAGTAGCCCAAAGAACATCAAGTATCTTCTGGATTTTCTTAAAAAATGAAGGTAAGAAATGACAGCGTTCGCCTGGTAGCCTGGTGTTTATGGCGTGTTGATGTTGCACTGACTTGCCTTGGCACTGAGCACATCATCCTTGCCTCACTCTGAAGGAGGCTGAACTTGATGTATGGTACATCCGGCAAGTGTCTGGTGTGGACAAGAGGAAACCATTGCCCATGTGTTAACATTTTCAAGATGACCTGCATATAAGAGGGCACAGTAAGAAATTTTCAGAAAGCTGGCAAGACTGAATGTTAGGAAATATTTTACTGTACTCGTTTTTAATAGAGTGGTGGAAAATTGGAATAATTTCCCAGAGAAATTAATCAGAGCAGAAAATATTGAAAAGTTTGAACATGAGTTAGGTAAAGAGTGGAAAAATCAGAAACAAAAGTACAGTACAATTTTAAAGAAATAAACAAATCATGTGAGTCAATTCAAGTGACCACGAAGACGGAGGTGTGAATTCAAGTGCCCAAGAAGACGAGTGTTTGAGTTCAAGTGACCAAGAAGACGAGTGTCTGAATTCAACTGACCAAGAAGACGGGTGTTTGAATTCAAGCGACCAAGAAGACGTGTTTGAATTCAACTGACCAAGAAGACCGGTGTTTGGATTCAAGCAACCTAGGAGATGGGGGTTTGAATTCAAGTGACCAAGAAGACGGGGGTTTGAATTCAAGTGACCAAGAAGACGGGGGTTTGAATTCAAGTGACCAAGAAGACGAGTGTTTGGATTCAAGTGACCAAGAAGACGAGTGTTTGGATTCAAGCAACCAGTCAAATACCCCACAAGAAGATGGAAGGACAAGATTCTTCCGAGGACTATTCTGGCAGAGAATATCAGAGCAACGACATGGAGAATGGAGAAGGAAGGGCCACAGAAGGATCAGACAATAAGAATGATAGTGGTGCAGCAGAGGCACCAGGCAGCAACGATGACAATGAGGAGGAGAAGGATAAACAACAAGAAAATGGGAAGAAACGGAAGCCTAGAATGAAAGACACAGAAGCACGGAAAAATGTTGAAAAACAAGAACGGAAAATTGGGAAGCGAGGACGAAAAAATGAACTGGTGACAGACGACAAGAATGACTCAGTAAACATTACTTTTAACAGTTTGGAAATCATTACTTCTACACAAAAGTCTCCAGATACAAAAAGGAAGTGTGCTAGGTGCAGAAAATATGTGGGGAAACAAGACAAAGCAATGTGGTGTGATGGATGTGACGAATGGATTCACATACAGATGGGGACAAGAAGACACTGCACTGAACACAAAATGACAAGTGAATTATATGAGGCAGTTAGAAAGGACAATGGAGAGTGTGTAAATATAAGGTATAAATGCAATCAGTGTCTTAAAGGTGAGAGAGAAAATGGAGCAGGCAAGGAAAAGAAGGGATTAAAACTTGCTCATAGGGAATTGGAAATTATGGCAGAAAGATATAAGAAAATGGAAGAAAATTTGGAGAAATCAAGGGAAATATATGAACAAAGTGAAAAGGAGAAGGAAATATTGTTTAAAGAGAAAGAAAAAGCAGAGGAAATGCAAAAGAAAGTAGAAAAAGAATATGAAGAAAACAGAAAGAAAAATTCTTATGATGAAAAAGAAAAAGAATAAAAATCTGAGGAAAATAATTAAAACTTTGGAAGAAAGGGTCATGTATGAAAGTATTGAAAAAGAAGAAGCAAAAATAAATGAGGAAAAACTAAGAGAAATCCTAATTGTAGTAAAGGAAGAAAACACTGCATTGAAAAGAAGATTAGATATTGAGAGTCAACAAAACCTTAAAGAACAGTATGACAAGATGGAAGAAGAAACCAGGAAAAGAAAAAGAGCAGATCACAGACAAAATATAGACAAAATGGAGAAAGCAAACCAAAAGAGATAGAAATAGAAAATGAAAATAAAAAACAAAGTGAAATATATGAAATAGAAGGGCAAAACAGCCAAGCAGTGAAAACCAGGTAGGATAATGTAATAGAGAGTGAAGTAACAGTAACTGATAGAGAGAAGCATAAGGAACAAGAAAATTATGAAGCTACTGACAGAAAAGAAAATGGTAAAAAAGAAATGGCAGAAGGAGA
This sequence comes from Coenobita brevimanus, assembly GCF_032717465.1. Classification (NCBI taxonomy): domain Eukaryota; kingdom Metazoa; phylum Arthropoda; class Malacostraca; order Decapoda; family Coenobitidae; genus Coenobita; species Coenobita brevimanus. The sequence goes on from NW_027643855.1 coordinate 55,685, forward strand.
AAAAGAACAACAGAAAGAAAGTACAGAAAAGTTAAACAACAAAAAAGACAGAGAAATCTGGAAGAGGGCAAGGAAATAAAGGAATGTTGGTATTTTACTAGAGGAAACTGTAAGTTTGGAAAAGAGTGTAGATACAAACATATAATGAGAATAAATGAGACAGTCATAGAAAGAAGGAACATTGAATGCAAGTACTATAAGAAAGGAAAATGTATGAAAGGGAATGGATGTAGGTTTTATCATATAAGAAATGAAAGGTGTAGATTCTTTGAAAGAGGGTATTGTAAAAAGGGTAAATACTGCAGCTATGTGCATGAGGAAACAAAAGACAAAATAGTAAATGAAAAGAGTGAAACAAAAATGAGGAACATAAGAGAAATATTGAAGGAAGAAAATTTTTGGGAAAGCAGAAAAATAGTATTAGAAAAATTGATATTGAGAGTGGAAGACATATGGAAGGAAATGAAAAACTTGCAGGAAGAAAGAATGTGAATATAGATGAGGAAGGAATGTACAAGCTAACGAAATACAAAAACAAAGAAGTTAAAGAAACAGATCATAATACAATATTAATAGCAATGGATGATAAAATGAAAGAAGTAAGGAATGACTATGTAAAAAAGTGGTACTTTAAAAAAGAAGGAGGATGGGAAAAGTTAAAGAAATGACAGAGAAAAATGAAATTTTTGAGAGGCTGTGGAAAAAAGTAAACTACTGTACCAAGAATAAAGTATTGAAACTGAGTGGAATAAGTGGAAGGAAGTAGTGTACAATATACTGGATAAAGCATTTGGGAAAATAAGAATGTCAAAAAGGGTTAAACCAGGAATAGATAAAAGGGTGAAGATATTAATGGAAAGAAAAAGGAAGATAAGGAAACCAATAAGAAAAGACAATGATAAAACCAGAAAAGCAAACTTTATAACAGAAAGAAAAGAGATTGAGCAAAATATATACCGGTAAATGAAAATGAGGAAAGAAGAAGAGAAGAAATTAGTAATCAGCTTAATGATAAAAGAAATAATAGTGATACGCTGTGGAAGTTAAGGAGAAGACTTAACAAGAAACCCCAGTGGCAGTATGTAGTAAGAGATAAAGATGGAAGTGATATAAGAAACCCAGAAAAGATAAAAGAAAGAGTTACAGAATACTATAAAGAGATATACAAAACAAATGACTTAACAAAAGGATATGAGGAATACACAGAATGCTTAGATTGTATGATCAGAGAATGATGTATGAAAACAATGAAGAGGAAAAATTAAGTGGGGAAGAGGTGAAAATGGTAATAACAAAGTTAAAGACTGCTAAAGCAACTGGCCCAGATAAAATTAGCAAATGAAATGATTAAAAGATGTGGGAAAAGTATGAAGGATTCAATAATAAGAATGATGATGAACATATATGATAGAGAAATAATACCAAATGAATGGCACAAGGCATACATAAAAAATATATATAAGGGAAAAGGTAACAAGAAAGATTTAAACAATTATAGAGGACTGATACTGAACTCACACCTGATGAAAATGATGGAGAAAATAATAGAAATGAAGGAGACAGAAAAGCTGGAGAATATGAGTGATTACCAGTGCGGGGCAAGGAAAGGAAAATCAGTGAGGGAACATCATTTTTTATCAGAAATATTATTGAAGAAGCACAACAGAAAAAGAAAGAAATAACAGCAGTATATTTTGATGTATCAAAGTGCTTTGACAAAATGGTATTAAAGGAAGTAATGAAGGAGTTATGGCTAAAGGGAATAAAGGGTAAAAACTGGAGAATGATATATGAAATTAATATGAAAAATGAATTGATACCTATGACAGAAATTGGGGAATGTAAAGGAGTGTATGTAGAGGAGATGATAAGACAGGGATCAGTGCTAGGGGCCAAAATAAGTTCAATAACTATGGATTCGCTAAGCAGAATGATGAGGGAATAAGAAAGTAATTGGAAAATAGGAAATGTAAGGATAAGCCCATTAATATTTCAAGATGATATCATGGCAACAGAGGAAAATTACAAAATACAGGATACAATAAACACAATTGAAGTATTTCTAAAATTAAAAAGACTAGAAATTAATGAACATAAAACAAAGCAACCAGCATTAGTAGGCAAGGGAAAAAGAGTAAAAATAAATGGTAAAGAAATTGTAAGAACACAAAGTCATAAGTACCTGGGAATAATTATACAAGAAAAAGGGAAACAGAATATTAAAGTGGAAAATATGATAAATAAAGCAAGGGTAGCAGCAAATGAATGTATTAACATCATAAATAGAAAAGAACTGAAAAAAAGTAGAATTAAAATAGGGCTAAAATTATTTAATACTTGTGTATTACCGATAATGTTGTTTGGAGGGGAAAGTGGGAAAACATTAAGAGAAAAAGATAAGAAAGCTGTAAATAATGTTCAGACTCAGTACTTAACAAAATTAATCAAGGTACCAAGGACAACACTGAAATGTGCTTTATTATATGAAACACAGGAAGTAAAAATAGAACACAAAATTAATCAAAGTACCAAGGACAACACTGAAATGTGCTTTATTATATGAAACACAGGAAGTACAAATAGAACATAAAATTAATCAAAGAAAACTTGAATATTACATTGAACTCAAGAATAGGGAAGAAGACGCTGTTGAAGTAAAGATGAGAAAACATTGTGAAGATTTTGAAAGAGTACGTGAGAGAAATAAAAGACATTAAAGAAAAGTACAGCATACCTGAAGACTTAGAAACAGTAGAAGAGAGAGTGGCAAAAAGGGTAATAAAAGAAAAAATAATGACAAAAAATAACGAAGAAGTTTGTGAAGACATGAGAAAAGGGAGTAAGACAAAGGAATCAGTTGAACAAGAAATAGGCCAACAGAGTTACCTAGAGGAAATAGAGTTTGAAAACACAAAGATTATATTTTTGATGCGAACCAGAATGCTAGAAGTGAAGGAAAATTATAAGAAAAAGTATGAGCCTAACCTTATATGTGACATGTGCCAAGAAGAGAATGAAAATCAGCATCATTTATTTATATGTGAAGCATACGACGATTTAACAAGAGAAATTAAAGGAAAAGAATCAATAACAGCAATACTAAAACAAAATGAATTACAGGTTGTAGCAAATACAGTGGGCAGAATAATGAAACGAAGAGAAGTATTTATGAATATAAGGAGCAACATAGAAATGAACAATAGAGACTGAGAAAAAATAAATAAATAAATAAGCCATCTTGTTTAAAGACAAGAACTCCCGGATGGGAGTAGGCGCCAACAACAACAACAACATAATTCCTGTAGGGGTGACCCAAATGTGTCAACCGAAGACATATCCCACACGGTCACCCACATCTTGTTACTCACAGCTCTGTCATTATACACTCACCTGCAGCGTTGTGGTTGGCAGAGAAGATGCTAGGGCAGGCTGGGTGGCCAATACACACATAATATATCGTCATTTAATCTTAAATACCAAAATACACAATCAAAACACACTTCACACTTCAACATTGCCACCAAACCCACAGCAGCAAAATACCAGCTGATTCGGGAATCTTGCCTTCGGACAAACTCGTCATTTTACCGATTTTTCACTAAAAATTACATTCAAATATGACTTTTGACATACCACAATTATCACTGTATTGAAATCACACGTGTCTGTTTCATAAATTTAACAAAAAATTTTTTTTTCAGTCATAACTATACAGGTATTTTTTTCATTACATTTTGGTAATATAGTTCTCATACTTATTTCTTGCCTAATTTTTTCAAGAGTACGTTTCTATACATCAATATCTATACGGAAATGTTTAAAAACTAATCGATAAAAGAGAACTTAAATAAAACACAGAGGTAGAGAATAGAAGAGTTGACCCGCGAGATTTAAAATCCTCTCTCTCTCTCTCTCTCTCTCTCTCTCTCTCTCTCTCTCTCTCTCTCTCTCTCTGCCACTATATACACTGTATAGGCTATAGTTATGTACCATAACTGTCCTATACTGGACAAGACAGTCATGATAATAAGTCTCTCTCTCTCTCTCTCTCTCTCTCTCTCTCTCTCTCTCTGACCAATTACTCACCCCTTAGCAGGCAGCGTTCCATGAGCAATAAAACCTAACCACCTCTTGGCATCTAAAAATAATCTGAAGGTAATGACGCTGGTGCATTACATCAGCATAGAACATGTAAACCCATCACTGATTTCCTCGTAAAGAATTGTTCCATAAAGAGGAAAGTAGGTATGTGTGACACGCTATACTACTACAACTACTGCTATTACCATTATCTATATATCTATAGTCAGCTGCCATAATCCTGTACGGGGTGGCCGTTTGTTTTTGAGTTAGTTGTTTTATGGTGAGGGGCATTAACCCTCCGCCAACCCACTTGCTGACACGTAGGGAACAAGTATGGGTTGGTTATATGGTTACCACCCAGCGTTGCAAATGGTTTCCTGGCTTACAGGAAACCATTAGGCTTGTCACTCAATGTAAAGCCACCTGAAAAGGAAAGAAGAGTAATAAAAGTGACAGGAAAGATGGGAGAAACAGGAAGAGACGAGGGAAGACAGAATATGAATGATAAAGGTGAAGAAGTAGGGAGCACTACATCAAGTGAGTGGATGCATAAGAAATAGGAAGAGAGGGGGGCAGACACAGAGAGAGAATGATAAATGTGAAGAAAGTAGGCAGCACATCAAGTGAGTGGATGATGGTGAGAAATAGGAAGAGAGGAGGGCAGACACAGAAAAAGCATGATAAAGGCGAAGGAAGTAGGCAGCACTACATCAAGTGAGTGGATGATGGTGAGAAATAGGAAGAGAGGAGGGCAGACACAGAAAAAGCATGATAAAGGCGAAGGAAGTAGGCAGCACTACATCAAGTGAGTGGATGATAGTCGTCACCACCAAACACATCACGAAGAAGTGCTATGGAAGAGATATAGAGCCTTCTTTATTTTTTTTTTTTTTTTTAACAGGAGATGAACCCCAGAATGTGCTAGTCATGAAGAAGTGCTATGGAAAGGATCTAGAGCTGAAATAGTTGAGGTAGGAATGAGTCTCCTTGGTTACTAGACAAAGAACCGTAACCCCTTCCAGCTTAGTTGATGGCCGGGTGTAGTTAGATTGGAGGGTAGATTTGACTAGTAACCAAGAAGACTCCTGCCTGCCTCACAACTTAGCCTTTGAATTGAAAAAATATACATTTAATTCAAACTTTAATTTGGTTTTTAGGTATATTTGGTGGCCTAGTGGGTTTAGGCTGTCAGTTTTGGCTATACTTCCTGCACTTCTTCATGACTAGCATTTTTCTACCTATGGCTGGTGGTTTAATGGGTTTAGGCTGTCAGTTTTGGCTCGGTAGGGGTGGTTGGGGATTGCTATTCTCCTTGCACTTCTTCATGACTAGCATTTTTTCTGCTTATAGTTGGTGGTTAAGTGGGTTTAGGTTGTCAGTTTTGGCTATATACCCTTCACTTTCTTCGTGACTATAATTTTCTGCACACATCAGGTGTTGCAGTGGGGTTAGGCTGTTAATTTAGGCCCAGTTAGGGTTCTGAGGGTGGTATGGGACTGTTATACTCCCCTGCACTTCTTCGTGACTAGCATTTTTCTACCTATGCCTGGTGGTCTAGTGGGTTTAGGCTGTCAATTTTGGCTATACTCCATGCACTTCTTCATGACTAGCATTTTCCTACCTATGGCAGGTGGTTTAGTGGGTTTACGCTGTCAACTATTGAGAATAGTTCACTTAATATTCCCCTGCACTTCTTCATGACTAGTATTTTTCTGCTTATGGCTGGTGGCTTAGTGGGTTTAGGCTGGCAATTATAGCTATACTTCCTGCACTTCTTCGTGACTATTTTTCTGTATACATCAGGTGTTGCAGTGGGTTTAGGCTGTTAATTTAGGCCCAGTTAGGGTTCTGAGCGGTGGTATGGGACTGTCATACTCCCCTGCACTTCTTCGTGACTAGTTTTTCACATAATTGGTGGTTTAGTGGGCTCAGCCTCCCCAGTTTTGCTCCATTGAGAGGGCCACAAGATCATATTGTCTTCACTGACTGGAATAATGAGTCTCCTTGGTTACTATTCAAATATCTGCTGTTATTATCTGATAGAATTGCATGATTATGAGTCTCCTTGGTTACTATTCCCATATCTATTGTTTTTAACCAATAGAACTGGGAAAAAACTAAATTCTATCTATATATCTATCTATTGCCAGTTGCCACAATCCCTTAAGGGGTGGCCACTTGACTTTGAGTTATTTGTTTTACGGGGAGGGGCACTAACTCTCCACCAACCCACTTGTTGACACTTAGGAAGCATGTATGGTTTGGTTATATGGTTACCACCCAGCGTTGTAAATGGTTTCTTGGCTTACAGGAAACCATTTGGCTTGTCACTCAATGTAAAGCCACCTGTAAAGGAAAGAAAAGCAATAAGAAGTGACAGGAAAGATGGGAGAAATAGGAAGAGAGGAGGGCAGACACAGAAAAAGAATGATAAAGGCTAAGGAAGAAGTAGGCAGCACTACATCAAGTGAGTGGATGATGGTGAGAAATAGGAAGAGAGGAGGGCAGGCACAGAAAAAGAATGATAAAGGCTAAGGAAGAAGTAGGCAGCACTATATCAAGTGAGTGGATGATGGTGAGAAATAGGAAGAGAGGAGGGCAGGCACAGAAAAAGAATGATAAAGGCTAAGGAAGAAGTAGGCAGCACTACATCAAGTGAGTGGATGATGGTGAGAAATAGGAAGAGAGGAGGGCAGGCACAGAAAAAGAATGATAAAGGCTAAGGAAGAAGTAGGCAGCACTACATCAAGTGAGTGGATGATGGTGAGAAATAGGAAGAGAGGAGGGCAGGCACAGAAAAAGAATGATAAAGGCTAAGGAAGAAGTAGGCAGCACTACATCAAGTGAGTGGATGATGGTGAGAAATAGGAAGAGAGGAGGGTAGGCACAGAAAAAGAATGGTAAAGGCTAAGGAAGAAGTAGGCAACACTACATCAAGTGAGTGGATGATGGTCGCCACCACCTACCACAAAAAGTTAAATTACTGAAGAATAATATGAAAAAAGCAGTGTTATCTCCTGTATCATGGGTCTCCTTGGTTACTATTCAAATATTTACTGTTTTTGTCTGATGGAGCTGGATTATAAGAAGTCTCCTTGGTTACTCTTTGCATATGTTTTCATGTGACGGAACTGGGCAAGAAGTAGAATTAATAGGTGTATCATACAAAGGAAGGGTTATTATTTGACAAAACTGGGGTGAAAATGAGTCTCCTTGGTTACTAGTCATATATTTATTGGTTTCACCGGATGGGAGTGGGCAAGAAATTTAATTACGAAGAGACATTATAGAAAAAAAAAAAAAGGTCATCGTATGGGACTGGACCAGAATATGACATTTAAACCACCAATTATTAGTGAGAGACTAACGAGGAGAGTGCGTGTGAGTGAGGTGGAGGGGGGAAAGGGAGAGGGAGGCCAAGGATGAGGTGGAGGGATGGAGTGGAGAGGTATATGAGAAAGGGTGTGTGTGCTGGGAGTAAGGCAGTGAAATGGCGGGGGACAGGACGACATGGAGGCGACTTGTTTGTGGCCACCCCTAACGGGACTGAGGCGTCTAGCAATAGATAGAAAGTGGGAGAAAATTGTAGTGAAGTGCTTGAATACAAGGTGTGTCCAAAAAGAGATCAAACTTTTTAAACAGTGCATGAACCAGCCGGCGTAGCGTGACTGTAATGGGAGTGCAATGTGGCGGCAACTTTGACCTTTAGTCTAACACTTGCCACACCACACCATATCACTTATCGAGATGGACGTACCTGAGTGAATGTGTGTTTAGTGCAATTGGCCATTTGTTGCAAGGTGAACACCGAAGGGCCTTGAAGAACAACGTGTTGGTGTGAAATCTGTTTCCGATATGGACAAAACTTTTAGAGACTTCTTCTCAGATGTTTGCAGCAGGCTTTATGGGGAGAATTGTTTGGAGCCAGCGTATGCAATGTCACAAGTGACTCTAGCGATGCAAATCAGGAAGAACATCCACCACAGACGATCCCTAATCTGGACGACGCTCCACATCAAGAGACGACAATCGCCTAGAGAATGTGCGTGCTGTGATCCGTCACCTGACTGTGATGTTTCCGAAGAAGTAGACACCTGTAACAGTGCGTGTGTGAAGTTTCCCAAGAAGTAGGCACCTGTAAAAGTTGGTGCCATATGATTTTAATAAAAATAAAAAGAAAAACCTGAAGATGCGTAATGTTGGTGCAAAATTTGTGCCTTGTCTGCTGACAGATGAGCAAAACGAGAACTGCGTCACGGACAGTCAGGAGCTGCTTGATTGTTCGAATGCAGGTGAACACTTTGTGAAAAATATCATAACAGGAGATGAAATGTGGGTGTACTGCTGCGATGTTAGAAAGGCACCATCTCTCCCACATCCCTCCTTCCTTCTCTCTCTCTCTCTCTCTCTCTCTCTCTCTCTCATATTAATCAGTGTATCACAAACGCATTAGCATCTTGTTAAACTGGTGTAAAACTTTCACATTATTTCCAATATTAGCCGTTTACAAAGTGCGAACCAAAATGAAAAACAAAAAACACTGGATGAAAAATACACGTTCTTCATCGTACCCAACGTTCACCTCTGGATACTCTCATCGTTCATCTCTGCAGCTGGCACTTCCTCTTTGTTCATATTTTCCATCACATTGCCCCTGAGGAGCTGTTGTTATCACTCCTCACAGCTTTCAAACTGTGCACGTCTTTTTGTTATGAATTTTGGAAACAGACGATGACATTCCCTCCTCTCTCCCCTACCCACGGCCCCCCTCCCGTTCCTCTCTCCCCCCCCCAACCAATGCCCACCCTCCCCCCTCCTCCCTATTCTTCCATAAGCTGTGTGTGAATAAGTGCGGTTGCATTGTGTGATCATATATTGCATTTTAGTAATCCTTATCACTTTTTCGTATTTCAAACTTATTTTGTCATAATTAAATATAACTAAAAACTATACATAACTGAGCGGTGAAAAAGTGGCTCATATATTGTAATTAGTGGTGCTTTAAATCGGGTCGGTGGCAACTTCAGGTAGCGAGGTGGTGCGTACCGTGGCATGTGTGCAGCATCAGGTGTACCAATACTTCAGATGCACTCACAGATCCAGAGGTGATATTATCTTATTTTATTTCCTACGAGTTAGTTGTCTAGGCATGCGAACACTCTTAGAACCACTTTATATCAAGCCAGAGATGCTGACATATTAGCTTCAGTACCCACTGTACTTGGTTGTGTTTGGTGCTTATGGATTACATAGCAAGTGGTGTGTGGCAGGTGGGTTGAAGTGACAGCACGTTGACACAGCACGGTTGGCACACCTGCCCTGCTCCAGCACCTGCCACCTGCCCTGCTGCCACACACTTGCCACCGAAGTATTTTTCCTAAGAAGCTTTATCACAGAAGGAAGTCTTATTTATTTTTGTGTGTGATTTGGTCTCAGGCGTGATCTTCGAGGACACGAGTGGCTGTGGACGCTGGTGGCCTGGCGCTGAGTGTGGGTGTCAAGGTGTGGGGGAGACAGGGAGGCCAGGCTGAGGTGCTACAAGGACTTAGCGAGGTGCACTGCCCCGCCATGTACCTGACGCCACCGTGGGCAGGTCAGCCATTTTGAATCTTCGTCCTCCAGTTTGTGAGTGTATGCGTCTTTGATAATTACCTCTTACTGTAGCTTCCTTGCCTGTTTAAACTCAATGCTTTCTCAGTGTGGTAAATGACCTTTTTTAATGCACAGAAAGATAGGAACCAAAGGCGAAGAGCCCGATTCCTTCCACGAAAAATTAAAAACAAAAGCAAATTCAAGATCCGTTCATTTCGAGACGCCTGGACACACTGCGTTTGAAAGACTGAAAGATCATAGGAAGTAGGAAATACGAAGGGAGACAATTCCAGAGTTGACATGTTGAATAAAGGAAGGACTGGGATTAACGGTTAACTTTTGCATTAGAGAGCTGGACAGTAAAGGGTTTGGGATAATTATCTCTTACCTTGTAACATCCTTGTCTGTTTAAACTCGTTGCTTTCTGAATGTAGTGTAATTGATTTTGGATGCTCATAATTATAGAGTAGAGAAGGTATTATTATCATTGTATAGTTATTTAAAGCTTTCAATGACAGTAGTTAACAGCTTACCCTACCCTGCCAGCTTGGGTCTGTACGGTCACATTTTAAACGTAATGACTTAGAGATGATTAGCTGGATATTATACGTTGTGTAGTCAGTGTGTGGGTAGGCTGGTGATGTGATGGCAGGCCAGGCACGCGGCTCACACACCCTCTTCTTTCCCCTTCCATCAAATTCATCTTCCTCTTCCTCGTCTTCCATCGGCATTGTCTCTTCCTCTTTTCTTCTCTCATCCCCTTCCTCCTTTCAGTTTCTTCCTCCATCCTCTCCTCTTCCTCCCTTCTCTACCCGATTTCTTCCCCTTCTCCTTTATCTTCTCCCTCTCCTTTATCTTCTCCCTCTTCCTTTTCCCACTCTTCCCCCTCTTCTCCCTCTTTCTCTTCCCATTTCGCTTCCTCCTCTTTTTCCTCGCTCATTCTCGCTTCCTCTTCTTCCTCTCTCCTCTTCATCCTCATCTTCCTCTTTCCACCTTCCCTCCTCTCCATCTTCCTCTTCTTCTGTCCTCTTCTTCTTCCTGTTCCTCGTCTTCCTCTTTCTCTTCCTTCTCTTCGTCCCCTTGTTCTCTATATTCCTCTTCCTCTTATTCCTTATATCTCTTCTTCATCTTACCCCTCCTTCCCTTCTTTTCTTCCTCGTACTTTTTCCCTTTCAGTCCCTCTTTCCTGCCTCTTCTTCCTTTTCCTCTTCCTCTTGTTCTCTTTTCCTCTTTTTCACTCCACTTCCTCTTCTTCTTCTCTTCTTCCTCTTCCTTCTTCTTCCTCCATTTCTCCTTTCTCTAGTTCCTCCTCCTCCATTTTCCATCTTCCTCTTCCTCTATTCTTCTTCCTCCTATTTTCTTCCTTTTCTTCCTCTTCTTCCTTCCCTCTTCCTAATCATCTTCCTCCTCTTCCTGACCTTCTCCCTCTTCCTGTTCTTCGTCCCTCTTTTCTCTTTCCTTCCTTCTTCTCTCTCCTTTCCTTCCTTCCCTTCTCTCTCCTTCCTTCCTTCTTCTCTCCTTCCTTCCTTCTCTTTCTCTCTCTCCTATTCCTTCCTATTCTTCTCTCTCCTTCCTTCCTTCTCCCTCCTTCCTCTTTCCTTCTTCTCTCTCCTTCTTCTTCCTTCTTCTCTCTTTCCTCCTCCTCCTCCTCTTCTTTCTCCTTCTCTTCCTCTTCTTCCTCCTCTTGTTCCTCTTCCTTCTTCTCTTCTCCTTCCTTCCTTCCTTCTCTTTCTTACTTCCTTCCTTCTTCTTTTCTTCTTCCTTCCTTTCTTCTCTCCTTCCTTCCTTCTTCTCTCCCTTCCTTCCTTCTTACTCTCTCCTTCCTTCCTTTCTTCTTCTCCTCCTTCCTTCCTTACTTCTCTTTCTCCTTCCTTCCTTTCTTCTCTCTTACTTTCTTCCTTCTTCCTTCCTTCTTCTCTCTCTTCTTTCTTACTTTCTTCTCTCTTACTTCCTTCCTTCTTCTCTCTCCTTCCTTCCTTCTTCTCTTCTTCCTTCCTTCTTCTCCTTCCTTTCTTCCTTCTCTCCTTCCTTCCTTCTTACTCTCCTTTCTCTTCCTCTCTTCTCTTCTTCCTTCCTTCCTTCTTTCTCCTTCCTTCTCTCTCTCCTTCCTTCCTTCTTGCTTTCTTCTTCCTTCCTTCCCTCTTCTCCTTCCTTCCTCCCTTCTCTCCTTCCTTCCTTCTTACTTTCTCCTTCCTTGTTTCTTCTTCCTTCCTTCCTTCTTCCTACTTCTCTCCTTCCTTCCTTCTCTCCTTCCTTCCTTCTTCTCCTTCCTTCCTTACTTTCTCTCCTTCCTTCTTCTCCTTCTTCCTTCTTCTCCTTCCTTCCTTCTTACTCCTTCTTTCCTTCTTTCTCCCTTTCTTCCTTCTTACTCTCTCCTTCCTTCCTTCTTTTCTCCTTCCTTCCTTCTTTCTCCTTCCTTACTTTCTTCCTTTTTCTTCCTTCTTCTCTCCTTACTTCCTTCTTCTCCTTCTTTTCTCTTCCTTCCTTCTTGCTCCTTCCTTCCTTCTTCTCTCTCTTTCCTTCCTTCTTCTCTTACTTTCCTTCCTTCTTACTCTCTCTCCTTCCTTCTTTCTTGCTCTCTTCTTCCTTCCTTTCTTCTTTCCTTACTTCCTTCTTCTCCTTCCTTCCTTCTTCTCTCCTTCCTTCCTTCTTACTCTCCTTTCTTCCTTACCTTCTCTTCTTCCTTGCTTCCTTCTTCCTTCCTTCTTCACTCTCCTTCCTTCCTTCTTACTCTCTCCTTCCTTCCTTTCTTCTCTCTTACCTTCCTTCCTTCTTACTCTCTTTCTTCCTTCCTTCTCTCCTTCCTTCCTTCTTCTCTTACTTTCTTCCTTCTTCTCTCCTTCCTTCCTTCCTTCTCTTTCTCCTTCCTTCCTTCTCTCCTTCCTTCCTTTCTTCTCTCCTTCCTTCCTTCTTACTTTCTCCTTCCTTCCTTCCTTCTCTCCTCTCCTTCCTTCTTACTCTCCTATTCCTTCCTTCTCTCTCCTCTTTCCTTCTCTCCTTTCTTCCTTCTTACTCTCTCCTTCCTTCCTTCTTCTCCTTCCTTCCTTCTCTCCTCCTTCCTTCCTTCTCTTACTCTCTCCTTCCTTTCTTCTCTCCTTCTTTCCTTTCTTCTCTCTCCTTCCTTATTACCTTCTTCTCTCCTTCCTTCCTTCTTTCTCCTTTCTTGTACCTTCTTTCTCTCCTTCCTTCCTTCTTATCTCCTTCCTTCCTTTCTTTCTCCTTCCTTCCTTCTTCTCTTACTTTCTTCCTTCTTCTTCTTACTTTCTTCCTTCTTCTCTCTCCTTCTTTTCTCCTTCCTTCCTTCTTTCTTACTTTCCTTCCTTCTTACTCTCTTCTTCCTTCCTTACTTCCTTTCTTCCTTCCTTTCTTTCTTCTCTCCTTCCTTCCTTTCTTCTCTTCTTCCTTCCTTTCTTCTCTCCTTCCTTCCTTCTTGCCACTCTCTCCTTCCTTCCTTTCTTCCTTCCTTCCTTCTTCTCTCTTACTTCCTTCTTACTTACCTTTCTTCCTTCTTACTTCCTTCTTCTCTTACCTTCCTTCCTTCTTACTCTCTCCTTCCCTTCCTTTCTTCTTTCTCCTTCCTTCCTTCTTACTCTCTTCTTCCTTCCTTCTTCTCCTTCCTTCCTTCTCCTCTCCTTCCATCCTTCTTACTTTCTTCTTTCTTCCTTCCTCTCTTTTCTCCTTCCTTATTACCTTCTCTCCTTCCTTCCTTCTCCTTCCTTCCTTCCTTCTCCTTCCTTCCTTCCTTCTCTCCTTCCTTCCTTCTCTCCTACCTTCCTTCATCTCCTTACTTCCTTCTTCTCCTTCCTTCCTTCTCTCCTTCCTTCTTCTCCTTTCTTCCTTCTTACTCTCTCCTTCCTTCCTTCTTCTCTCCTTCCTTCCTTCTCTCCTTCCTTCTCCTTCTTCCTTCTTCTCCTTCCTTCCTCCTCCTCTCCTTCCTTCCTTCTTTCTTCCTTCCTTCTTCTCTCCTTCTTTCCTTCTTCTCTCCTTCCTTCCTTCTTACTCTCCTCCTTCCTTCCTTCTTTCTCCTTTCTTCCTTTCTTCTCTCCTTCCTTCCTTCTTACTTTCTCCTTCCTTCCTTTCTTTTTCTCCTTCCTTCCTTCTTACTCTCCCTTTCTTCCTTTCTTCTCTACTTTCTTCCTTCTTACTCTCCTTTCTTTTCTTACCCCTTCTTCCTTCTCTCTCCTTCTTATTACTCTCTTTCCTTACTTCCTTCTTCTCTCCTTTCTTCCTTACTTCTCTCCTTTCTTCCTTTCTTTCTCTTACTCTCTTCTTCCTTCCTTTCTTCTCTCTTACTTCCTTCTTACTCTCTCCTTCTCTCTCATCTTTCTTCTCTCCTTTCTCCTTTCTTACTTCTCTCCTTACTTCTCCTTCTTCTCTCTCCTTCCTTCTTTTCTCTTACTCTTTCTTCTTCCTTTCTTCTTTCTTACTTTCTTCCTTCTCTCTCGTTCCTCCTCCTTACTTCTTCATCTACTGCCTTTTGCTTTCTTCTCTGACTCTGCTTCTGTTTCTCCCTCGTCTACCTCTACTTCCACTACTACTTCTAAGTGTACTACAGCCTCTATTTGTACTACTTGTAATTGTACTACTACTTTTCTACTTGTTTCTGCTTCTTCTACTTTGACAGCTACTACTTCTACTTTAATATCTACTGCTTCTACTTTGACAGCTACTGCTTCTACTTTAATATCTACTGCTTCTACTTTGACAGCTACTGCTTCTACTTTGACAGCTACTGCTTCTACTTTGACAGCTACTGCTTTCACTTTGACAGCTACTGCTTCTACTTTAATATCTACTGCTTCTACTTTGACAGCTACTGCTTCTACTTTAATATCTACTGCTTCTACTTTGACAGCTACTGCTTTTCCATTTTCTACTTATTTTCTGCCGTCACATCTACTTTTTCTGCTTTTAATTTTTCTGCTTCTACTTCTACTTCTACTTTTTTTGCGTTTTCAACAGTCCACTTCCGCCTCATCAACTTCTTTGTCTAATTCTTCCTTTACGTCTACATCTACCTCTGCTGCTGCTGCTTCTGCCTCTGCTTTCTTCTATGCCTTCTCTTGCTTCTTCTTCCTCCTCCTCCTCCTCCTTTTCTCTTTCTTCTTTTCCTCTTCCTGCTTTAGTTTCTTCGTTATTTTCTTCGTTCACGTGATATCGCCAGCCTTATTATGGTAACCGGTCAACTCTGGAACTGTCTCCCTCTGTCTGTATTTCCTACTGCCTATGATCTCCAGAGTATTGAAGGTAGGTAGGTAGGTAGGTAGGTCGGTAGGAGGTAAGCTAAGCGCTACTCCCAGTCCTTCATGTATGCAACAGGTCAGCTCTGGAACTGTCTCCCTCTGTCTGCATTTCCTACTTCCTATGACCTCCAGTCTTTCAAACGCAGTGTGTCCAGGCATCTCGAAATGAACGCATCTTGAATTTTGGGGGAATGATCTTGCGTGCTCCTGGCCTTTGGTTCCTTCTTTCTTACACACACACACACACACACACACACGCACACACACATTCACATTAATCCAGTACACACTATGACGTTATATTTTGTGTTGTCACCTACACACTTTTTCTCTCTAGCTCGATCTCTTGAGTGTGGCGACGCCTTTGTTTACTTACGATTTACAGCGATTTTATTCAGCTTACGAGAGAGAGAGAGAGAGAGGAGACTTGAAAGAAAGGATCAAACGAGAGTTAATCACATCTTATGGCATTGTGTGTGAGAGGCTGGATATTTCGTAACTCCTCTCCCCTAGCGATTTATTTTGCACATTACGCCTCAGTAGTATTTTGCATGTTATTGACAAAAACCATGCCGGTATTCGATACAAATGGCCTGCGGTAGAATGTTAATGTGTAATGTACGGGATTAATCGCTTCGGTAAAGGTGCTACGAAGCCTGCTAGTGGATGCAAGTGTAAGGCAGCTCTATGATACCGCTGATAATGCTCATATCCCAGAGATAAGCGATATGCACACACACGAGGCACAAAAAGTGGATTAACACAAAAACAAGAGGCTGTCGGCCGGCGCCAACGTTTGAAAATATCCGCCTGTATGTGGCAGATTTCGTAGCACCACTTCCTCGGTAATTAATTTTGAATATTACACATATTGATTTTCATGTAATTTACCACTTTAAAAATCGACGTAGATTCCATTTATAACATACTGGAGGATTTTATGGTATATGAGCCAAGTAATCACCAAGGAAGACACACTACGAAATCTCCAAGGCCTATATGAGAGATTTCGGCTCAGGGTTTTAATGCTCTGGTAATAATTGCAAGTCAGAGTAACATAGAAGAGAATATTAATGTGTATGGTGCAAAATAAATCATTGAAGAAGAAGTGTTAGGGAACGATCAGAAGTTTGTTGAAAATTAATCCGTAATATCAGTTGGAATGGTGGCCCTCTGCACCAGCTTCTCCTAAACGATTCATTTTCAAATGAGGCCTTTCTGTTGGCTTGTATGATATTTATACTTTGCTAATACCGCCATAGTTTTAATCAATCGCACACAAGACGATATTAAGGTGGAGTGTGGAAAATAGTTCGCCGAGAAAGAAATGTTACGAAATCTCCTACATGAGAGATTCAATCAATCATTTCCTTTGGCACCCTTTCGGGGATGCATAGGGCCTCAATGAACTCACACCACCACATCCTATCTTGTGCTAACTCCTCAAGATCTCCCCAACATTCATCTCCAGCTTCCTGTCTCATTGTCCTCACCCATGTCTCTTTTGGCCTTCCTCTACCTCTCCTACCAAGTGCCACCTGCACTTCGGTGTACCTCGTACTATTCCCTGTCACTTATACACATGTCCTAAGCTGTACTTCCATCGTGAGAATCTACCATATTCATCGATCGGCTGCACTCCTGTTATTTCTCTAATTCTACTATTTGCATCCTTTCCCACCACTTAACTCCTACATTCTTCTAAGTGCTTTATTTTCAAACACCAAGAATTTATTTTCCATAGTCACTGTGCTGTACCAAGACTCATGTCCATAAATTAAGATACTCCTAACCATTACCTTATAAAGTTTGATTTTTTGTATGCACAGAGAAATTGTTATTATTCCAAATATTTTTAAGTATTCCCATTGCCTGATTAGCCTTCTTTAACCTTTCCT
>NW_027643855.1:80000-85668 GCF_032717465.1 Coenobita brevimanus
ATAACCTCTTGTTTGTTACTGATGCAAACTACGAGTATGTCGACGTCAGAGCGACACAAATGACATCACCAGACTGTCAAGGTGCAATAGACAAAATAAATCGCTAAGGAAGAGGTGTTTTGGCGTCGTAGTAGCCTACATATTCCTTGGTCATGTATTCTGCCTGTTAAATATTTACATTGACTTTTAGGCTGCCTGTTTCGTTGACATGGTTTGCCACAGCGACAGACATTACAATACTGAGCTGTGCTGAAAGAGAGAGAGAGAGAGAGAGAGAGTTAGAGAGGAAATTCAGGATGGCTCAGACGTGTTCCTCCTCCTCCTCCTTTCTCTCTCTCTCTCCGCTATACAGAGAAGTGCTGATAAAATCATAAGTGTATATGAGTACCGATGTGTGTTTGAGTACTGGTGTGCATCTGTATGTTATGTGAACCTGTGTACATTTATATGAAACTGTGTGTGTGTGTGTGTGTATCCTTACCTAACTATATTTACAGGAATGAGTCCAGCTCGTACTGTCCCGTGTCTTAAACCATTTTCATCATAAAACTCATTTACGCATTGTTTTGGCACACATTGTTTCATTCGGTAGTGCATTCCACTGATCAATTGCCCTATTTGGGAAACTATATTTCCTTACGTCTTTATCACCTCTCTTATTATGCAGTTTTTTGCAGTGTCCTCTTGCTGATGCTTCCCCCTTAGGTTAAGTATCATTTATGTCTATTTTCTCCTTCCCTGATATGCATTTATATAGCATAATCATGTCACCTCTTTTCCTTCTCTCCTGTAGTGTTGGTAGATTCAGTTTATTTAGTCTTTCTTCATAGCTTAGGTCCCTTAAGCTTGGTATCCATCTTGCAGCGGCCCTTTGAACTTTTTCAATCTTGTCTATGTGTTTTTTGAGATGAGGACTCCAGACTAATTTACGCATATTCCAGGGCTGGTCTGATGAATGATGTTATTATCTTTCTCAGCATAAGTCTTCATTTATGTATGTGAATGCTATTCTCATATTTATAAGCAGTGTGTATACATGTTCATACATGTCTCCTTGTGTGTGTGTGTGAAAGTGTGTATGTATTTGATTGTATATATATATATATATATATATATATATATATATATATATATATATATATATATATATATATATATATATATATCCTGTCAGACAACTCTCTTTCAGTTGTTGACAGACATACTGTATACACACACACACACACACACACACACACACACACAGTGTAATCTTTTCTGTCAGGTGATTTTCATTTTTATTTGTAAGAGTGAATTTCTAGCATTCTATCTATCTATCTATCTAACTCTTTGCCAGACGCCTTAATCCCGTAAGGGGTAGCCACAAACATATCGCTTCCATGTCGCCCTGTCCCCCGACGTTTCACTGCCCTGCTGTTCCCAGCTCACACCCCCTCTCTCATATACCTCTCCACTCCATCCCTCCATCTCATCCCTCGGCCTCTCTCTCTCTCATATACTTCTCCACTCCATCCCTCCATCTCATCCTTGGCCTCCCCTCTCTCACATACCTCTCCACTCCATCCCTCCATCTCATCCTCGGCCTCCCCCTCTCTCATATACCTCTCCACTCCATCCCTCCATCTCATCCTCTGCCTCCCCCTCTCTCATATACCTCTCCACTCCATCCCTCCATCTCATCCTCGGCCTCCCCCTCCAAGACCATCTTTGTCTAAATAAAACCATTGGGCGCTAATCAGCCTGAAATACATGACCGGGCTGAAGGGGTACATTGAGTTGGCTTCTTGTGTAGGTATTGTAGTTGTTGACAGAACCCTGGCACCTTGACTGTGCAGACTGGAGGCTTCAGGGTGGTGGGGGTAGGTGAGGCAGGGGGGGTGAGGCAGAGAAGGGTTAAGGAGAGGTAGAGGTGTTGGTGCAGCAGGTAGGCAGGGGGATGTGAGGCAGAGAAGGGTTAAGGAGAGGGAGGGGTGGCAGTGCAGCAGGTAGGCAGGGGGATGTGAGGCAGAGAAGGGTTGCTGGGAGAGTAGGGGTGTTATGGTAGTGTAGGCAGTGGGCAGGCTTGGGGGAAAGGTAGGGTGGCATGAGTGGAAGGGACAGAGATGCAGGCGGCAGGGGTGGCAGTACTCTGTGTGTTGGAGGTAAAACAAGAGGCAGGGCTGGGTTGGATGTCAGGTGGGGTTGGGTAAGAAGTGTGTCATTTATAGCAACACAATGGCTATCAACGCGTTATAATGATAGGCATAATAAATTGTACCTACATTTACATGCAAGCAATTCCACTGACATCGTTTGGTGTGCAAACAAATGGTACAACACTACAATAACATGAATGCCGCCACTTTGCGTAGGGCTTAGGCTGTCAACAGTTATTTCATCGATAATAATATTACCTTTATAAAATAATATATCTTCAAATAGCTTATATCACAACATTTTTCCCACAATGAATGGCAAAAGGATAGTGACCTTATATTGCCTTGTATACATCACAAACATCGTATATTAATGCAGTGTTAATGTACAGTTAGATGTTTACCACTAATTCGTACAGATTTATCCCTGAGGCACGAGTGAAAGATTTGATATAGTACCTACATTTGCGGTGATTGGCTGCGGGGCCTGACGCCGGAAAGAGATGACATCTGATTTATTGTGTGACGTCACTACACTACCCACAAAGCAACAGCCGACCAGGAGGGCAGGCGGCGGCAAGGAAGTGGCTGGTGTTGTTTTATTGTTGGGAATATTTTTGGAAATTTACCAACGTCTGCTGCACTTACAGAAGACTATGGGCCACATCAGCGGTGTGAGACAACAGCGAGCTGCCAGAACGAGCCAGCGTGTGTCTAGCAGCACAAATGAACGGGTAAGGCGTGTGAAAATAGGAAGCCTGTGCTGGCGTCAATATGGCAGGTGAGACAGTGTGAGACGCAGGTGTGGCTGCGTGAACCTGACGCTGATAAAGCCATTGTTTTGCTTAATACCACCACCATCACCCAACCACTGTCACTACCACCACCACCACCGCCGCCACCACCACCACCCTTACCATCACCACCACCATCCCTGTATTGATGTGCCTTTCATAGAAGCAAAATGTTGTCATGTTGCAGCTAATTTCTAACAGATCCAATAAGACTTGGAGACACTGGCATTACATCACTTGTGTGGCCCTTGATGATGAGCTTCGTGTTACCGTTACATGTGCCTATCACCTCCCTTCCTGCTGGAGGGGGGCACCCACCACCATTACCAAAGAATCACCTAACCACCACCACCATCACAACCACTCACCACCACCACCCAACCACCACCACCACGAGGACATTAGTTTTTATGGCAACTATTCATGTGTGTGTGTGTGTGTGTGTGTGTGTGTGTGTGGTCATTTTATTTCATCTAGTGTAATTATTTTCTTGTGTAAGTATATTCTTAGTGGGGACTGCAGCTTAGCCAAAATAGTCAGCATATACCGTTGTGTATGATGATGCATTGGTTGGGTGTATTCCTGCTGCCTCCTATTCTATATTATATTTGAGCTACGGCCTGCCTCACCCCAGCACGTTCTGGCTAATAGCAGGTGGGACATAGGTTGGGCTAGGTTCACAACACTTCACACTTCGAGATGTCTCAGGTTGGTGGGCCCGAAGGACCCAAACGTCCGTGGCTGAAACGTCCTACATTGGTTTATTGAGGGAGATAGCCTACACTACAGAGATGTGTGTGTGTGTGTGTGTGTGTGTGTGTGTGTGTGTGTAATTCACCGGGTCGGTCAGGATCACTTGATGGTCGTGATCGTCAGCTTTTAATTCTCCCGGAATGGAGTCGAGAGCTCGTATAGTCCGATCTAAGGGCAAGGCTGTGACCTTCACACACGCACACACCCGTCCCCTTGCTTCCGCTAGGGGGACAGTAACCACCCACTCTTTCGTCAGTGAAACTTTTTCACACCCTCTGGAGCGAGGCGCGAACTCCCGTCTACCAGATGGCATGGTGAGAATGTTACCACTGAGCCAGCGAGCGGTGTGTGTGCGTGTGTGTGTGTGTCAACACATCTTTGCTACAGACATGCTTGCTGTGTGTTGATGCCTGAAGTACAAGTGATGCTTTGCTGCCTGGCACATTCTTCTAAAGCTGTTAATTATATGTGGGTTGTGTTACAGCTGGCACACTCAGTACAATGGTACGCAGCTTCTGCTGCTGACTGTATGTACTGTTATGGATGGCCCTTCTCCAGTCCTCCTCCACCTTCCCTCCCCTCTCCCAAGTGGTGCCCTCTGCTTACTCACACACACACACACACACTTCTCTCGTCTTTTCTTCCTGTATCTTCACTTCCCAACTTTATCGCCGGCTACTGGACCCTCAGGACCCCTCCACCCTCCCGTCTTTCCCTCCTTCCCTTTCCTCCTCCACTCTTTCCCTCTTCTCCCTCCTCCTCCCCTCCCCCTCTCCTCCTTCTCCCCTCCCCCTCTCCTCCTCCCCCTCTCCTCCTCTCCTTTTCCCTCTTTCCTTTGTGCCCGTCATCCTCCCTACCTCACTGCTCCCTCCTCCCACGCCCCCCTTTCACTTCTCCCTTTCCTCTCCTCTCCTTGTCTCTTTCCTCTTCCCCTTCCCCCTCCATCTCCTTTCCTCCCCTCTCCTTCTCTCTTCCCTCACTCCCCTCCTGTTCCCTTTTTCTCCGCTATTTTCCGTGTCTGCCACACAAAAATACCGACGTGAAATCCGAGATGGTACATGGTAATTTGCCAGAACACCAGCCACCCAGATCACGGCAGTTCACAGTAATCTGGCGCGTGTTTTTATGTTATCGTTCGGCCGTAATTTTAGTTCATTTATGTTAGATTGGATGGGATTTCAATTTTGCTCGGCCGCTGTATAATTATGTTTTGGCCCGGCAATCAACTTCCTCTTTAGCGAATTTTTGCACCAAATTCTTGGCCACTGGATGAAGGGATTAACACGCACTCACGCACGCACTCACTTATCCTCACACACACACACACACACACACACACACACACACGAAGGATTTATAAAGCTAATCCCTATATCGTCCTCAATACCATTTTCAAATCCTGGGCGTGTTTTCTGCTTGGCTGTGGACGCGCTATTATAATCTCTTAACCCCTTCAACCTGGCGACTTATTCTCCACTCATAAAATGAGTAAATGTTGTCACTCGGATTGACAGGGTTAAGGGTGGTATTCTGATAGGGTGGATATTTCGTAACTCCTCTTCCTTAGCGCTTTATTGTGCACATTACACCTCAATAATATTTTGCATGTTATTGAGAAAAACCATGTTCAGAATTCAACGGCCTCAAATGGCCTACAAGGAGAATGTTAATGTGTAATGTACAGGATAAATGAAGCCAGGGTAGAGGTGCTACGAAGCCTGCTAGTGGATGCCACGTAAGACAGCTCCATGATATCGTTGATAATGCTCATATCCCAGAGATAAGCGATTGAGCACAAAGGAGAGGCATAAAAAATGCATTAACACAAAAGCAAGAGGCTGTCGAGCGGCGCCAAGTTTTGAAAATATCGTCCTTCATATGGGGAGATTTCGTAGTACCACATCCTCGGTTACATATTTTGCATGTTACACTTTAATATCGATTTTCATATTATCTCACACTTTTATAATCGACGTAGATTCCATT
>NW_027643856.1:0-27500 GCF_032717465.1 Coenobita brevimanus
TGCCCCACATGCTTGTTTATTGGCATTTTTCTCACCCATAACTTTCTTAATCCCACCAGTCCCCCAAACACCTAAGGATGGGGTTAATTTGAAAACCAACCAGGAGCACTTCATGAATAAAGGAGTTAAATTCGTTCAAACCACACCAATATACACCAGAAAAACTATACTGCCAAGCCAAACAAAATAGTGTGGACTTGTCAAAAATTTACCAAACACAAACATGAGACTTCGTATTTTCAAACTAACTGGCTGTGCATGATTAGTCTGTTTAGGTAGTACTCAGCCATTCTTTACTGTTGTGGGAATTATTTCATGAACTAATCAAACTAATTATAAAAAGATCGTACACCATATCATGATAAACAACTTGGCAGAAACAGTGAAAAATAAAATGCAAGTGGATACAGTAATTCATCTTTGTCTTCATCTTGCCATAAAATTAACCATTTCTGGAGAAGCAGTGAAGATTTTTTCTCATGATAAAACTATTAAAAAGCTTATTTACTTTCTGTACACAATGTTTTTATCCTTAGCCATTAAAAGTTCTCTATCACACACACCATTGGGTCCTTGCAAATTCTACATAATTTCCACTGTATTAAAGCTGCTGTATATAACATGACGAAGGGGGCATGTGAAGGGGTGCTATGAGACTCTCCGTGGATGTCAGTACTACGCTGTGGTAATCCTCTCCCTGTTCGCCAGGGAACGCTCTCCCTTTCGTGCATTAAGATTACCAAAGCTACGGAGAGGCAGAGTGAGCGCCACTGCTCACCCAGTTTTTAGAGACTACGGCTGTAAGCACTCGCTTCCACTTTCCTCCACCTTGCCGCTTTGTGTCCAACCCTAGCAAAGTGCATCATTGACACACAAATGCAGCTGCTTGCTTGTGGCTGATGGGTCTGCTCAGCCACACAGACCAGAAGTAAAGCCAACAACAACAAAAGTGCTATAGAAGACACAGAGCCAATGGGGAAAAAATATCAGCAGCAGCCTACCCAGAGCCACCCCAAAAGCTGCCCAAAGCCTGGCCTAACCTTCCCCTACGCTGGCCTTTCAATGCCAATGCATTCATACTCCCAACAACACTGATAAACACATGCACACACACACACACTTGCTGTACTACTGTGTGTGTGTGTGTGTGTGTGTGTGTGTGTGTGTTTGTGTGTGTGTGTGTGTGTCTGGCCTTACAGTCACCACACATTCATACCTCAACAACACTGATAAACACATGCACACACACACTTGCTGTACTTGGTGAGAGGGGCAGAGATGAGTCACCACTGTACTATGACTAGCTCTTTTTGTCCTGGAACACTAACTCTGCTGTCTCCTTGGATGACTCTCTGCTGACTCTGTTGACCTCCCTCCTGACTCTCTAGACCACCTCCCGCTCTCTCTCATGACTCTTGACTTCCTGCTGAATCATTCTTGACTTCCTCATTACTTGGCTTCAGGATGACAGGAAGATTAGGATTCCTTCAAGTAAAATACACCAGGTTCTGGTGCAGCGTCCACCTGTAACCACAAAATTACCTGAGATTAGCAAAGAGAGAGAGAGAGAGAGAGAGAGCTACTGTTTATGAGTTAACTGACTTAAGAAGGTAGTCAGACACACTAAACCCTCTTTACTCTAACCTGGCCCAAAATTACTCATCCCTCTGGCCAAAAATTACCATCCCTCTGTAAATTACCCATCCCTCTGTTAAATTATCCTGCTGTTATTACTATCCCTGTGGGAAATTACCATCCCTCTGGCCAAAAAACTTCATCCATTCTACAAAATTACCATCCTTCTGACCAAAATTACCATCCTTCTGGCTAAAATTACCATCCCTCTGGCCACAAATTACCATCTCTTCACAAAACTACCATCCCTCTGGCCAAAATTACCATCCCCTGGCTACCAGTATCCCTTCTGGCTAAAACTACCATCTCTCTCCACAAAATTACTTCATCCTTCTGGCCAAAATTACCATCCCTTTCTGGAATAAATTACCATCCCTCTGGCCAAAACTACCATCCCTCTGGCCAAAACTACCACCTATCCAACTAGAATTATGATTTGTAAAAGAGTACTGAATGGATACAATGCTAGTCACAAAGAAGTGCTATGGAAAAAGTCATGTAGAGCACTAGTACTGCCTTTTTCTGCCACTGAGCTAAGGGAAATGGGGAACTGCACAAGAACTAAAATTTTTGCCAAGTTCAGCTGAAAGAACTATTACTGCATGTCTCTGCTGACTCCCTGCCCTGCTGACACTGCTGATCTTCTTGGCTTCACTTGTGATTTCTCCTGACTCCCCTTGTTGATCTTCTGTTGACTTCTTGTTGCTGCAGCAATACGGTTCCTACTTGACTCCTTGCTGATTTTCTGCTGACTCACTTGTTGCTTTCCTGCTGACTCCTTGCTGATTTCTTCTTGCTGACTCTGCTGCATTTTGCTGGTAGGAAGGTTGGGAGGTATTATGCGAGTGGCACGAGTCAGGTCCAGGTCCATCTGTGCTGTGTAAAATAAAGTTTATTAGATTTATCTATCTACTAACAGATGGTTTAATCCTACTAAGGGGTGGCTGGCACAAACATACTCACGTCTCCATAAGTACCTGCCTTGTCCCCATACCACATTCACTCTGCCCTCTCCCTACAGAAATTACCATCTCTTATAACTTAATACTGTAATAATAATAATAATAATAATAATAATAATAATAATGATGATGATGATAATAATAATAATAATAATAATAATAATAATAAAAATCACTTATCTCTTGACTGATTCAGATGCTTTACAAATGCATAAATGTGCTTTTATAATGGAGGCTGTGTGTCCCTAAACACACAAAATATACTGTACCATCTCTTAATAATAATAATAATAATAACAAAAATCACTTATCTCTTGACTGATTCAGATGCTTTACAAATGCATAAAAAAGTGTGCTTTTATAATGGAGGCTGTCTGTCCCTAAACACACAAAATATGCTTTAAATGCCAGGCACCACCAGAGATGCCTGTGTCCCAGCCTTACCAATGTTGTGATGACGTCACAGGTATTTCCTGAACCCTGTCACCCTCACAAGACTGGATACAGTCAGGTGCTGTTATATGACTGGTGTGTTAATGGACAACTGCTTTGATAACGGATATGATGCTCATATAATGGGGGGGGAGGGTAGTATGTACTGTATGATGGAGTATGTGTATGAGAGATGGGGGTGAGGTGGGAGCTGGCCAGTGAAATGGTGGGGGACTGGGTGACATGGAGGTGATTTGTTTGTGGCCACTCCTTATGGGATAACAGCTTCTGGCAATAGATAGATAGAGAGAACTTATGGGAAAAATAGGGTTAGGTTAACTGCCTCTGCTGGCATCAGCAAACTTGGGTCTCAGTTGTCCATTCTCATATCATGGGTTTGCTGTATAGCAGATGCTGGTATAACAGAACCCACATGTAGGCTATGCTACTATAATGTGCGGCACCGGAGACTACATTATGGTTCCAAATGGGGTAGTCTTGTATGACTGGATACTCTTACTTTATGGCATTGGAAACTACTGTACATCATGATTCTCTTGTTTTTAATCACTTTTCTTGATTTCTACACAGTGAATAACTCTGAGTGGGTTAGGTTAGGTGCAGTGAGGTTAGGTCAGGTCCGATTAGAACTGGGATGAGGTTAGGTTTGGTCAGTTTAGGTTACAGAAACTGGGTTCGGTTAGTTTCACGAGAGGTTACGTTAGTCTGTGTAAAGAGGTTAGATTAGGGCTATAAATGAGGTTAGGTTAAGTTACAATAAATGAGATTAAATTACATTAAGATAAAGGAAGCTGAGATGAAGTATGTGATGAAATGGTGTTTCAAGATAACCATGATAAGGTTAGGTAAAGGTGAAGTAGGTTAGGTTAGGATAAGTTAGGTTAGATTAAATTAAGCTGGGTTAGGATGAGATGGAGGGATGGAGTGGAGAGGTATATGAGAGAGGGGGGTGTGAGCTGGGACCAGGGCAATGAAATGGCAGGGGACAGGGTGACATGGATGCAATTTGTTTGTGGCCACCCCTTACGGGATTAAGGCGTCCGGCAATAGATAGATAAGACAGACAGGATCAATTATCACAAAGAGGTTAGATGATTGTCCAGCCGGTGTTACAAAATGCTGACCTGCTTTTGGTGTCAATTGGCAAAGTTGTGATTATAAACAAAGGCTGCTTTTTAAATACGATTCTAATTCCATCTATTGCCAGATGCCTGAATCCCGAAAGGGGTGCCCACAAACAAATCGCCTCCATGTCACCCGGTCCCCACCATTTCACTGCCCTCCCCCCAGCTCACACCATCCTCCCTCATATACCTCTCCACTCCATCCCTCCATCTCATCTTCAGCCTCCTCCTCCTCTCCCCTCCTCACTCACATACACTCTCCTCATCAGTCTCTCGTTCTCCATCCTCACCACATGGCCAAAAGATTCTATAATTATAAATGAAACACAGTAACACACATCAAAACTTTATAATACATAATAATAATAATAATAATAATAATCTGGCCTTTTGTTTCTCAAAAGCGCCAGTTCTTCCTTTGGGGAATTCACTAGCGCTCGACACACATACATTATTTTTACAATTACAAGAATTGTGACATTTCTTGTATATAATACAAGCTACATCATATACACATGAAAGTGGCAATAATTAAACCCTATAATCATCCGTCATAGTACCTCTCTCTCCAGGTCGTAGCATTTTGAAAAAAGAAAGGCTTCAGCTGTCTCTTAAAGGATTCAACAGTACAGAGCTGTCTTATGGACAATGGCAATCTGTTATATAATCTAGGGGCTCTATATGCAAAAGAACGATCAGAGAAAGATCACTGGTGAATGGCTCCTGGCTCATCAAGACGCAAGGAATCATCTTCACCGCGTAACATCACACCCGGGCGTGTCGATGGGAGTTTTAACAATTCAGCAAGATACTTGGGTTCACCAAACTTATGAACCTTGAATGTAATAAGACACAGTTTAAATTCAATTCTAGCCTTTACTGGTAACCAATGCAACTCAATGAGAAACGGGGTAGTTGAGGTTCTTGGGGGCAGACCAAAGATAAGCCGTGCCACCCTGTTCAACACAGACTGAATTTTTGTTAGTATATTATTTGGAAGACCAACCCACAGTGAATTACAATAATCAACACGAGACAAGACCACTGCATGGACCAATGTTAGGAGGCACTGTCTATTCAGGAATCTTCTCACAGAGTACAGATTTCTGATACGCAAGTTATACCCTCTTACAACCTGATTAATGTGTTCTTTGTAATTTAACTTAGAATTAAAGTAAACACCCAAATTTCAAACAGAACTGACTGGATGCAGCTGTGACACGCCAATGTTCAAAGCCAGAGCATTGTCAGTGTCATCACCCCTTCTGTTTCCTCTGATAATGATGATCTCAGTTTTACCATCATTCAGCTTAAGTTTCCTCTTAGCCATCCAAATCTTAATATCAGACATTAGAGATTCAAACTTTATCTTAGTACCGTTGATATCTGACATCTTAACAAAGAGCTGGGTGTCATCAGCATAAAAATGATAGGACACATCATGAGCATCAAGTAGAGACGATAAACTGCTTGTGTAGATAGTAAATAGAATTGGACCCAAAACTGATCCTTGAGGGACTCCAAATAGAAGAGGAGCAGAATCAGAGCTAGCATAATCAACAACCACTCTCTGAGATCTGTCCGACAGATACGACTTAAGGAGCAAAAGGGCACTATCACGAACGCCATAAAAATACAGATCATCCAACAATAGTTTATGATCTACTGTATCAAAAGCTGCAGACAGATCCAACAGAACTAGGAGAGAGGACATCCCACTACAAGTGTTTGCCACCAAGTCACTCTGTTGAATGGTATTTTTCTGTATGCTGATTGAACAACAGGAACAACTCTGTTGTGTTCCAGTAGTGGTAAGAGTTGGTCGAGTATGGCCCGCTCAATAATCTTGGATAAAAAAGACAGGTTAGAGACAGGACGATATCGGTAAAAAATTCTAGAAGGGACTGCTAGGAAAAAACAGGAAAACCTGGCAAAATAAAGTGGTGGCGTGCTTCATTAACTACCATCCTTGCTTTTGTCATTAACGTCCTTAGCCGTGGTGGTGATGGAGGAGACCATCCATCCATCCATCCATTGCCAGACGCCATGTATCCCAAACGGGGTGGTCAAGGGCTTAGGAGTTAATTGTTTTACAGGAGGGGCACTAATCCTCCACCAACCCCACTTGACACGTAGGGATGCCAACAGCATCTGGTGTTCCCAGGCGGTCACCCATCCAAGTACTAACCAGACCCAACGTTGCTTAACTTCACTGATCGGACGGGAAGCGGCAAAATATGGCAGTTTTGATAAAGATGGGCCTCATCACAAACTCAAATTACATGTAAAACCATCAGAAAAAAGTCAAACTGTGTGTAAAAAAAAAAAAAAAAAAAAAAAAAAAAAGTAAAATTATCATTTCAGCCAATAACACAATTGCGAGATTTTGAACCATTTTTTTTGGTATTTTAGACAAATCTAAGACATGTTTCTTTAATGGCATTTTTGTTGCAAATTATTTATGTTTTACTCTAGAATATAACCTAACCAACACAAAGCTTCTGGAGTACATTAAAAATTTGTCATGAAAATGCCATAGAAAAGTGTCTTTAAATTACCTAAAATACTGAAAAAAAAAAGAAAAAAAGATCAAAATCTCGTAATTCAGTTTTTGGCAGAAACTATACCAACCAAATTACAATATATATATATATGGTATATATATCCATCTATCATCCAATCCTACATTGCCCCATGAGGAGCATAGGAGCCCGGGGCTAAGCAGTTGGTCCCGACATTTAAGATGAGAGTGACCAGCCTCACTCATCCCTGAGTGGCATTACATGAGCAATGAACCCCAACCATTCCTTGGATATAAACCTTCACCAGTTCAATCCGATTGGAGCGCAATAATTACTCATTAAACCACCAGGCGCCAATATTTGGTTATATGGTTACCACCCAGCGTAGTAAATGGTTTCTTGGTGTACAGGAAGCCATTTGGCTTATCACTCAGTGTAGAGTCACCCACGGGCAGAAGGAAGAGGAAAGAAAAACAGGAGAGGAAGAGTATAGTTACCTGTAGGCAGAAGGACAAGGAAAGAATGAAGTAAAGGAAGACAGAAGAGGATGGAAGGAAAGAAGGATGGAGGAGAGGAAAGGGCAGACACCCGACAGCAGCACTACATCGAGTGAGTGGATAACAACTCTAACGTATGGAAGTGAAGCTTGGACGTTGTTGGAAGGACACAAGTCAAGAGTGAGAGCAGTGGAAATGAGTTATTTAAGAGGAGCCTGTGGAGTCACATGGAGAGACAGGCTGACGAATGAGGATATAAAGGAGCGTTGTGGTGTGGATGTGATAGGAAGCGTTATGAGGAACACACTGAGGTGGTTTGGCCATGTGGAGAGGATGGAGGGTGAAAGACTGACGAAGAGAGTGTATGTGAGTGAGGTGGAGGGGGAAGAGGGAGGGGAGGCCGAGGATGAGATGGAGGGATGGGATGGAGAGGTATATGAGAGAGGGTGGTGTGAGTTGGGAGCAGGGCAGTGAAAGGGCGGGGGACAAGGCGACTTG
Organism: Coenobita brevimanus; assembly: GCF_032717465.1. Taxonomy (NCBI): domain Eukaryota; kingdom Metazoa; phylum Arthropoda; class Malacostraca; order Decapoda; family Coenobitidae; genus Coenobita; species Coenobita brevimanus. Next base: position 7,692 of record NW_027643856.1, read on the forward strand.
GAGGTGATTTGTTTGTGGCCACCCCAAATGGGATCGAGGCGTCTGGCAGTATATATATATATATATATATATATATATATATATATATAAAGTATATAATAATAATATATATATATATATATATATATATATATATATATATATATATATAATGTATATAATTCATGGATTTGGAGAAATCATATGACAGGGTGGATAGACAAGGATTGTGGAAAGTGTTAAGAATATATGGAGTAGATGGGAAGTTGTTGAATGCTGTGAAGAGTATGTACGATGGTGCGAAGGCTGCAGTGCGTGTGGATGGTGAACTAAGTGAATTTTTCTCTTTGAAAGTTGGTTTGAAACAGGGATGTGTCATGTCTCCATGGTTGTTCAATCTGTACATGGATGGGGTAATAAAAGAGGTACAAGGTAGGGTAGTGGATGTTGGAGTGGCCCTGGTGAGAGAGGATAGTGTTTGGAAACTCCCTGTACTGTTGTTTGCAGATGATACTGTGTTGTTGAGTGAAGACGAAGGGGACCTGCAAGGCTTGGTGGATGAGTTTGAGAGAGTGTGTAAGAAACGGAACCTAAAGGTGAATGTAGGGAAGAGTAAAGTGATGGTCTTTGAGAGAGGTGAAGTTAGTGAATGTACAGCGAGGTTAGATGGTGAGGAATTGGAAAATGTGAGTACGTTTAAGTATTTGGGTAGTGTGATGAGTAAGGATGGAGGTTTGGAGGGTGAAGTGCTTGAAAGGGTACAGCAGGGAAGAAAGGTTGCTGGTTCCTTGAAAGCAGTGATAAGAAACAGGGAAGTGAGCATGGAAGTGAAAAAGTTACTACATGACAGTATTGTGATACCAACTCTAACGTACGGAAGTGAAGCTTGGACGTTGTTGGAAGGACACAAGTCAAGAGTGAGAGCAGTGGAAATGAGTTATTTAAGAGGAGCCTGTGGAGTCACATGGAGAGACAGGCTGACGAATGAGCATATAAAGGAGCGTTGTGGTGTGGATGTGGATGTGATAGGAAGCGTTATGAGGAACACACTGAGGTGGTTTGGCCATGTGGAGAGGATGGAGGGTGAAAGACTGACGAAGAGAGTGTATGTGAGTGAGGTGGTGGGGGAATTAGGGTGGGGGCGGCCGAGGATGAGATGAAGGGATGGGGTGGAGAGGTTTATGAGAGAGGGGGGTGTGAGTTGGGAGCAGGGCAGTGAAATGGCGGGGGACAGGGCGACTTGGAGGCGATTTGTTTGTGGCCACCCCAAACGGGATTGAGGTGTCTGGCAATAGATAGATGGATAGTATATAATAATATATATATATATATATATATATATATATATATATATATATATATATATATATATATATATATAATATATATATATATACTGTATATATATATATATATATATATATATAATATATATATATATATATATATATATATATATATAAAATAAATAAATATATATATATATATATATATATGGTACTCCTTTGTCTCCCCCTCCTCCTCCTCCTCTCCCCTTCCAACTCTCACTTACACTCTCCATTAAGTCTATATTAACTTGACAAAAATCCCTAAACCCTTTCCAGCTTGGGCTACCCTAGTTAAAAGCAATGTATATACCGATGACCTTAGTTAAACTGAAGGGCTGATTTGCAAGGAGATTCAGCCGTATATCCAAACTAAGGCCGATCATATTCAACAATCAGGCGTTAATATTTAACCTGTATGAGCTACATAAACGGGGTACGGTAGGGAAGATTGTATAGTTCCGAATATCAACCCAAACAAACAAATCCACCGTTCAGAATCAAGCTTGTAAGTGACCCAGAATACATGTGACGAGTATCAGGATATCTTCTCGGTATCACAGGGATAATAAGTAGCCCAAAGAACATCAAGTATCTTCTGGATTTTCTTAAAAAATGAAGGTAAGAAATGACAGCGTTCGCCTGGTAGCCTGGTGTTTATGGCGTGTTGATGTTGCACTGACTTGCCTTGGCACTGAGCACATCATCCTTGCCTCACTCTGAAGGAGGCTGAACTTGATGTATGGTACATCCGGCAAGTGTCTGGTGTGGACAAGAGGAAACCATTGCCCATGTGTTAACATTTTCAAGATGACCTGCATATAAGAGGGCACAGTAAGAAATTTTCAGAAAGCTGGCAAGACTGAATGTTAGGAAATATTTTACTGTACTCGTTTTTAATAGAGTGGTGGAAAATTGGAATAATTTCCCAGAGAAATTAATCAGAGCAGAAAATATTGAAAAGTTTGAACATGAGTTAGGTAAAGAGTGGAAATATCAGAAACAAAAGTACAATTTTAAAGAAATAAACAAATCATGTGAGTCAATTCAAGTGACCACGAAGACGGAGGTGTGAATTCAAGTGCCCAAGAAGACGAGTGTTTGAGTTCAAGTGACCAAGAAGACGAGTGTCTGAATTCAACTGACCAAGAAGACGGGTGTTTGAATTCAAGCGACCAAGAAGACGTGTTTGAATTCAACTGACCAAGAAGACCGGTGTTTGGATTCAAGCAACCTAGGAGATGGGGGTTTGAATTCAAGTGACCAAGAAGACGGGGGTTTGAATTCAAGTGACCAAGAAGACGAGTGTTTGGATTCAAGTGACCAAGAAGACGAGTGTTTGGATTCAAGCAACCAGTCAAATACCCCACAAGAAGATGGAAGGACAAGATTCTTCCGAGGACTATTCTGGCAGAGAATATCAGAGCAACGACATGGAGAATGGAGAAGGAAGGGCCACAGAAGGATCAGACAATAAGAATGATAGTGGTGCAGCAGAGGCACCAGGCAGCAACGATGACAATGAGGAGGAGAAGGATAAACAACAAGAAAATGGGAAGAAACGGAAGCCTAGAATGAAAGACACAGAAGCACGGAAAAATGTTGAAAAACAAGAACGGAAAATTGGGAAGCGAGGACGAAAAAATGAACTGGTGACAGACGACAAGAATGACTCAGTAAACATTACTTTTAACAGTTTGGAAATCATTACTTCTACACAAAAGTCTCCAGATACAAAAAGGAAGTGTGCTAGGTGCAGAAAATATGTGGGGAAACAAGACAAAGCAATGTGGTGTGATGGATGTGACGAATGGATTCACATACAGATGGGGACAAGAAGACACTGCACTGAACACAAAATGACAAGTGAATTATATGAGGCAGTTAGAAAGGACAATGGAGAGTGTGTAAATATAAGGTATAAATGCAATCAGTGTCTTAAAGGTGAGAGAGAAAATGGAGCAGGCAAGGAAAAGAAGGGATTAAAACTTGCTCATAGGGAATTGGAAATTATGGCAGAAAGATATAAGAAAATGGAAGAAAATTTGGAGAAATCAAGGGAAATATATGAACAAAGTGAAAAGGAGAAGGAAATATTGTTTAAAGAGAAAGAAAAAGCAGAGGAAATGCAAAAGAAAGTAGAAAAGAATATGAAGAAAAACAGAAAGAAAAATTCTTATGATGAAAAAGAAAAAGAATAAAAATCTGAGGAAAATAATTAAAACTTTGGAAGAAAGGGTCATGTATGAAAGTATTGAAAAAGAAGAAGCAAAAATAAATGAGGAAAAACTAAGAGAAATCCTAATTGTAGTAAAGGAAGAAAACACTGCATTGAAAAGAAGATTAGATATTGAGAGTCAACAAAACCTTAAAGAACAGTATGACAAGATGGAAGAAGAAACCAGGAAAAGAAAAAGAGCAGATCACAGACAAAATATAGAAAAAATGGAGAAAGCAAACCAAAAGAGATAGAAATAGAAAATGAAAATAAAAAACAAAGTGAAATATATGAAATAGAAGGGCAAAACAGCCAAGCAGTGAAAACCAGGTAGGATAATGTAATAGAGAGTGAAGTAACAGTAACTGATAGAGAGAAGCATAAGGAACAAGAAAATTATGAAGCTACTGACAGAAAAGAAAATGGTAAAAAGAAATGGCAGAAGGAGAAAAAGAACAACAGAAAGAAAGTACAGAAAAGTTAAACAACAAAAAAGACAGAGAAATCTGGAAGAGGGCAAGGAAATAAAGGAATGTTGGTATTTTACTAGAGGAAACTGTAAGTTTGGAAAAGAGTGTAGATACAAACATATAATGAGAATAAATGAGACAGTCATAGAAAGAAGGAACATTGAATGCAAGTACTATAAGAAAGGAAAATGTATGAAAGGGAATGGATGTAGGTTTTATCATATAAGAAATGAAAGGTGTAGATTCTTTGAAAGAGGGTATTGTAAAAAGGGTAAATACTGCAGCTATGTGCATGAAGAAACAAAAGACAAAATAGTAAATGAAAAGAGTGAAACAAAAATGAGGAACATAAGAGAAATATTGAAGGAAGAAAATTTTTGGGAAAGCAGAAAAATAGTATTAGAAAAATTGATATTGAGAGTGGAAGACATATGGAAGGAAATGAAAAACTTGCAGGAAGAAAGAATGTGAATATAGATGAGGAAGGAATGTACAAGCTAACGAAATACAAAAACAAAGAAGTTAAAGAAACAGATCATAATACAATATTAATAGCAATGGATGATAAAATGAAAGAAGTAAGGAATGACTATGTAAAAGTGGTACTTTAAAAAAGAAGGAGGATGGGAAAAGTTAAAGAAATGACAGAGAAAAAATGAAATTTTTGAGAGGCTGTGGAAAAAAGTAAACTACTGTACCAAGAATAAAGTATTGAAACTGAGTGGAATAAGTGGAAGGAAGTAGTGTACAATATACTGGATAAAGCATTTGGGAAAAATAAGAATGTCAAAAAGGGTTAAACCAGGAATAGATAAAAGGGTGAAGATATTAATGGAAAGAAAAAGGAAGATAAGGAAACCAATAAGAAAAGACAATGATAAAACCAGAAAAGCAAACTTTATAACAGAAAGAAAAGAGATTGAGCAAAATATATACCGGTAAATGAAAATGAGGAAAGAAGAAGAGAAGAAATTAGTAATCAGCTTAATGATAAAAGAAATAATAGTGATACGCTGTGGAAGTTAAGGAGAAGACTTAACAAGAAACCCCAGTGGCAGTATGTAGTAAGAGATAAAGATGGAAGTGATATAAGAAACCCAGAAAAGATAAAAGAGTTACAGAATACTATAAAGAGATATACAAAACAAATGACTTAACAAAAGGATATGAGGAATACACAGAATGCTTAGATTGTATGATCAGAGAATGATGTATGAAAACAATGAAGAGGAAAAATTAAGTGGGGAAGAGGTGAAAATGGTAATAACAAAGTTAAAGACTGCTAAAGCAACTGGCCCAGATAAAATTAGCAAATGAAATGATTAAAAGATGTGGGAAAAGTATGAAGGATTCAATAATAAGAATGATGATGAACATATATGATAGAGAAATAATACCAAATGAATGGCACAAGGCATACATAAAAAATATATATAAGGGAAAAGGTAACAAGAAAGATTTAAACAATTATAGAGGACTGATACTGAACTCACACCTGATGAAAATGATGGAGAAAATAATAGAAATGAAGGAGACAGAAAAGCTGGAGAATATGAGTGATTACCAGTGCGGGGCAAGGAAAGGAAAATCAGTGAGGGAACATCATTTTTTTATCAGAAATATTATTGAAGAAGCACAACAGAAAAAGAAAGAAATAACAGCAGTATATTTTGATGTATCAAAGTGCTTTGACAAAATGGTATTAAAGGAAGTAATGAAGGAGTTATGGCTAAAGGGAATAAAGGGTAAAAACTGGAGAATGATATATGAAATTAATATGAAAAATGAATTGATACCTATGACAGAAATTGGGGAATGTAAAGGAGTGTATGTAGAGGAGATGATAAGACAGGGATCAGTGCTAGGGGCCAAAATAAGTTCAATAACTATGGATTCACTAAGCAGAATGATGAGGGAATAAGAAAGTAATTGGAAAATAGGAAATGTAAGGATAAGCCCATTAATATTTCAAGATGATATCATGGCAACAGAGGAAAATTACAAAATACAGGATACAATAAACACAATTGAAGTATTTCTAAAATTAAAAAGACTAGAAATTAATGAACATAAAACAAAGCAATCAGCATTAGTAGGCAAGGGAAAAAGAGTAAAAATAAATGGTAAAGAAATTGTAAGAACACAAAGTCATAAGTACCTGGGAATAATTATACAAGAAAAAGGGAAACAGAATATTAAAGTGGAAAATATGATAAATAAAGCAAGGGTAGCAGCAAATGAATGTATTAACATCATAAATAGAAAAGAACTGAAAAAAAGTAGAATTAAAATAGGGCTAAAATTATTTAATACTTGTGTATTACCGATAATGTTGTTTGGAGGGAAAGTGGGAAAACATTAAGAGAAAAAGATAAGAAAGCTGTAAATAATGTTCAGACTCAGTACTTAACAAAATTAATCAAGGTACCAAGGACAACACCGAAATGTGCTTTATTATATGAAACACAGGAAGTAAAAATAGAACACAAAATTAATCAAAGAAAACTTGAATATTACATTGAACTCAAGAATAGGGAAGAAGACGCTGTTGAAGTAAAGATGAGAAAACAGTGTGAAGATTTTGAAAGAGAGTACGTGAGAGAAATAAAAGACATTAAAGAAAAGTACAGCATACCTGAAGACTTAGAAACATTAGAAGAGAGAGTGGCAAAAAGGGTAATAAAAGAAAAAATAATGACAAAAAATAACGAAGAAGTTTGTGAAGACATGAGAAAAGGGAGTAAGACAAAGGAATCAGTGGAACAAGAAATAGACCTACAGAGATACCTAGAGGAAATAGAGTTTGAAAACACAAAGATTATATTTTTGATGCGAACCAGAATGTTAGAAGTGAAGGAAAATTATAAAAAGTATGAGCCAAACCTTATATGTGACATGTGCCAAGAAGAGAATGAAAATCAGCATCATTTATTTATATGTGAAGCATACGACGATTTAACAAGAGAAATTAAAGGAAAAGAATCAATAACAGCAATACTAAAACAAAATGAATTACAGGTTGTAGCAAATACAGTGGGCAGAATAATGAAACGAAGAGAAGTATTTATGAAAATAAGGAGCAACATAGAAATGAACAATAGAGACTGAGAAAAAATAAATAAATAAATAAGCCATCTTGTTTAAAGACAAGAACTCCCGGATGGGAGTAGGCGCCAACAACAACAACAACATAATTCCTGTAGGGGTGACCCAAATGTGTCAACCGAAGACATATCCCACACGGTCACCCACATCTTGTTACTCACAGCTCTGTCATTATACACTCACCTGCAGCGTTGTGGTTGGCAGAGAAGATGCTAGGGCAGGCTGGGTGGCCAATACACACATAATATATCGTCATTTAATCTTAAATACCAAAATACACAATCAAAACACACTTCACACTTCAACATTGCCACCAAACCCACAGCAGCAAAATACCAGCTGATTCGGGAATCTTGCCTTCGGACAAACTCGTCATTTTACCGATTTTTCACTAAAAATTACATTCAAATATGACTTTTGACATACCACAATTATCACTGTATTGAAATCACACGTGTCTGTTTCATAAATTTAACAAAAAATTTTTTTTTCAGTCATAACTATACAGGTATTTTTTTCATTACATTTTGGTAATATAGTTCTCATACTTATTTCTTGCCTAATTTTTTCAAGAGTACGTTTCTATACATCAATATCTATACGGAAATGTTTAAAAACTAATCGATAAAAGAGAACTTAAATAAAACACAGAGGTAGAGAATAGAAGAGTTGACCCGCGAGATTTAAAATCCTCTCTCTCTCTCTCTCTCTCTCTCTCTCTCTCTCTCTCTCTCTCTCTCTCTCTCTCTCTCTCTCTCTCTCTCTGCCACTATATACACTGTATAGGCTATAGTTATGTACCATAACTGTCCTATACTGGACAAGACAGTCATGATAATAAGTCTCTCTCTCTCTCTCTCTCTCTCTCTCTCTCTCTCTGACCAATTACTCACCCCTTAGCAGGCAGCGTTCCATGAGCAATAAAACCTAACCACCTCTTGGCATCTAAAAATAATCTGAAGGTAATGACGCTGGTGCATTACATCAGCATAGAACATGTAAACCCATCACTGATTTCCTCGTAAAGAATTGTTCCATAAAGAGGAAAGTAGGTATGTGTGACACGCTATACTACTACAACTACTGCTATTACCATTATCTATATATCTATAGTCAGCTGCCATAATCCTGTACGGGGTGGCCGTTTGTTTTTGAGTTAGTTGTTTTATGGTGAGGGGCATTAACCCTCCGCCAACCCACTTGCTGACACGTAGGGAACAAGTATGGGTTGGTTATATGGTTACCACCCAGCGTTGCAAATGGTTTCCTGGCTTACAGGAAACCATTAGGCTTGTCACTCAATGTAAAGCCACCTGAAAAGGAAAGAAGAGTAATAAAAAGTGACAGGAAAGATGGGAGAAACAGGAAGAGACGAGGGAAGACAGAATATGAATGATAAAGGTGAAGAAGTAGGGAGCACTACATCAAGTGAGTGGATGCATAAGAAATAGGAAGAGAGGGGGGCAGACACAGAGAGAGAATGATAAATGTGAAGAAAGTAGGCAGCACATCAAGTGAGTGGATGATGGTGAGAAATAGGAAGAGAGGAGGGCAGACACAGAAAAAGCATGATAAAGGCGAAGGAAGTAGGCAGCACTACATCAAGTGAGTGGATGATGGTGAGAAATAGGAAGAGAGGAGGGCAGACACAGAAAAAGCATGATAAAGGCGAAGGAAGTAGGCAGCACTACATCAAGTGAGTGGATGATAGTCGTCACCACCAAACACATCACGAAGAAGTGCTATGGAAGAGATATAGAGCCTTCTTTATTTTTTTTTTTTTTTTAACAGGAGATGAACCCCAGAATGTGCTAGTCATGAAGAAGTGCTATGGAAAGGATCTAGAGCTGAAATAGTTGAGGTAGGAATGAGTCTCCTTGGTTACTAGACAAAGAACCGTAACCCCTTCCAGCTTAGTTGATGGCCGGGTGTAGTTAGATTGGAGGGTAGATTTGACTAGTAACCAAGAAGACTCCTGCCTGCCTCACAACTTAGCCTTTGAATTGAAAAAATATACATTTAATTCAAACTTTAATTTGGTTTTTAGGTATATTTGGTGGCCTAGTGGGTTTAGGCTGTCAGTTTTGGCTATACTTCCTGCACTTCTTCATGACTAGCATTTTTCTACCTATGGCTGGTGGTTTAATGGGTTTAGGCTGTCAGTTTTGGCTCGGTAGGGGTGGTTGGGGATTGCTATTCTCCTTGCACTTCTTCATGACTAGCATTTTTCTGCTTATAGTTGGTGGTTAAGTGGGTTTAGGTTGTCAGTTTTGGCTATATACCCTTCACTTCTTCGTGACTATAATTTTCTGCACACATCAGGTGTTGCAGTGGGGTTAGGCTGTTAATTTAGGCCCAGTTAGGGTTCTGAGGGTGGTATGGGACTGTTATACTCCCCTGCACTTCTTCGTGACTAGCATTTTTCTACCTATGCCTGGTGGTCTAGTGGGTTTAGGCTGTCAATTTTGGCTATACTCCATGCACTTCTTCATGACTAGCATTTTCCTACCTATGGCAGGTGGTTTAGTGGGTTTACGCTGTCAACTATTGAGAATAGTTCACTTAATATTCCCCTGCACTTCTTCATGACTAGTATTTTTCTGCTTATGGCTGGTGGCTTAGTGGGTTTAGGCTGGCAATTATAGCTATACTTCCTGCACTTCTTCGTGACTATTTTTCTGTATACATCAGGTGTTGCAGTGGGTTTAGGCTGTTAATTTAGGCCCAGTTAGGGTTCTGAGCGGTGGTATGGGACTGTCATACTCCCCTGCACTTCTTCGTGACTAGTTTTTCACATAATTGGTGGTTTAGTGGGTTCAGCCGCCCCAGTTTTGCTCCATTGAGAGGGCCACAAGATCATATTGTCTTCACTGACTGGAATAATGAGTCTCCTTGGTTACTATTCAAATATCTGCTGTTATTATCTGATAGAATTGCATGATTATGAGTCTCCTTGGTTACTATTCCCATATCTATTGTTTTTAACCAATAGAACTGGGAAAAAAACTAAATTCTATCTATCTATCTATCTATTGCCAGACGCCATAATCCCTTAAGGGGTGGCCACTTGACTTTGAGTTATTTGTTTTACGGGGAGGGGCACCAACCCTCCACCAACCCACTTGTTGACACACAGGCAACACGTATGGTTTGGTTATATGGTTACCACCCAGCGTTGTAAATGGTTTCTTGGCTTACAGGAAACCATTTGGCTTGTCACTCAATGTAAAGCCACCTGTAAAGGAAAGAAAAGCAATAAGAAGTGACAGGAAAGATGGGAGAAATAGGAAGAGAGGAGGGCAGACACAGAAAAAGAATGATAAAGGCTAAGGAAGAAGTAGGCAGCACTACATCAAGTGAGTGGATGATGGTGAGAAATAGGAAGAGAGGAGGGCAGGCACAGAAAAAGAATGATAAAGGCTAAGGAAGAAGTAGGCAGCACTATATCAAGTGAGTGGATGATGGTGAGAAATAGGAAGAGAGGAGGGCAGGCACAGAAAAAGAATGATAAAGGCTAAGGAAGAAGTAGGCAGCACTACATCAAGTGAGTGGATGATGGTGAGAAATAGGAAGAGAGGAGGGCAGGCACAGAAAAAGAATGATAAAGGCTAAGGAAGAAGTAGGCAGCACTACATCAAGTGAGTGGATGATGGTGAGAAATAGGAAGAGAGGAGGGCAGGCACAGAAAAAGAATGATAAAGGCTAAGGAAGAAGTAGGCAGCACTACATCAAGTGAGTGGATGATGGTGAGAAATAGGAAGAGAGGAGGGCAGGCACAGAAAAAGAATGATAAAGGCTAAGGAAGAAGTAGGCAACACTACATCAAGTGAGTGGATGATGGTCGCCACCACCTACCACAAAAAGTTAAATTACTGAAGAATAATATGAAAAAAGCAGTGTTATCTCCTGTATCATGGGTCTCCTTGGTTACTATTCAAATATTTACTGTTTTTGTCTGATGGAGCTGGATTATAAGAAGTCTCCTTGGTTACTATTTGCATATATTGTTTTCATGTGACGGAACTGGGCAAGAAGTAGAATTAATAGGTGTATCATACAAAGGAAGGGTTATTATTTGACAAAACTGGGGTGAAAATGAGTCTCCTTGGTTACTAGTCATATATTTATTGGTTTCACCGGATGGGAGTGGGCAAGAAATTTAATTACGAAGAGACATTAGAGAAAAAAAAAATAGGTTGTCATCGTATGGGTCTGGACCAGAATATGACATTTAAACCATCAATTATTAGCGAGAGACTAACGAGGAGAGTGTGTGTCAGTGAGGTGGAGGGGGGAAAGGGAGAGGGAGGCCAAGGATGAGGTGGAGGGATGGAGTGGAGAGGTATATGAGAAAGGGTGTGTGTGCTGGGAGTAAGGCAGTGAAATGGCGGGGGACAGGACGACATGGAGGCGACTTGTTTGTGGCCACCCCTAACGGGACTGAGGCGTCTAGCAATAGATAGAAAGTGGGAGAAAATTGTAGTGAAGTGCTTGAATACAAGGTGTGTCCAAAAAGAGATCAAACTTTTTAAACAGTGCATGAACCAGCCGGCGTAGCGTGACTGTAATGGGAGTGCAATGTGGCGGCAACTTTGAACTATAGTCTAACACTTGCCGCACCACACCATATCACTTATCGAGATGGACGTACCTGAGTGAATGTGTGTGTAGTGCAATTGGCCATTTGTTGCAAGGTGAACACCGAAGGGCCTTGAAGAACAACGTGTTGGTGTGAAATCTGTTTCCGATATGGACAAAACTTTTAGAGACTTTTCAGATGTTGCAGCAGGCTTATGGGGAGAATTGTTTGAGCCATATGCAATGTCACAAGGGACTCTAGCGATGCAAATCAGGAAGAACATCCACCACAGACGATCCCTAATCTGGACGACACTCCACATCAAGAGACGACAATCGCCTAGAGAATGTGTGTGCTGTGATCCGTCACCTGACTGTGATGTTTCCGAAGAAGTAGACACCTGTAACAGTGCGTGTGTGAAGTTTCCCAAGAAGTAGGCACCTGTAAAAGTTGGTGCCATATTTAATAAAAATAAAAAGAAAAACCTGAAGATGCGTAATGTTGGTGCAAAATTTGTGCCTTGTCTGCTGACAGATGAGCAAAACGAGAACTGCGTCACGGACAGTCAGGAGCTGCTTGATTGTTCGAATGCAGGTGAACACTTTGTGAAAAATATCATAACAGGAGATGAAATGTGGGTGTACTGCTGCGATGTCAGAAAGGCACCATCTCTCCGACATCCCTCCTTCCTTCTCTCTCTCTCTCTCTCTCTCTCATATTAATCAGTGTATCACAAACGCATTAGCATCTTGTTAAACTGGTGTAAAACTTTCACATTATTTCCAATATTAGGTTTATAAAGTGCGAACCAAAATGAAAAACAAAACACTGGATGAAAAATACACGTTCTTCATCGTACCCAACGTTCACCTCTGGATACTTATCGTTCATCTCTGCAGCTGGCCTTCCTCTTTGTTCATATTTTCCATCACATTGCCCTGAGGCTGTTGTTATCACTCCTCACAGCACAAACTGTGCACGTCTTTTGTTATGAATTTTGAAACAGACGATGACATTCCCCTCCTCTCTCCCCTACCACGGGCCCCCTCCCGTTCCTCTCCCCCCAACCAATGCCCACCCTCCCCCCTCCTCCCTATTCTTCCATAAGCTGTGTGTGAATAAGTGCGGTTGCATTGTGTGATCATATATTGCATTTTAGTAATCCTTATCACTTTTTCGTAACAAACTTATTTTGTCATAATTAAATATAACTAAAAACTATACATAACTGAGCGGTGAAAAGTGGCTCATATATTGTAATTAGTGGTGCTTTAAATCGGGTCGGTGGCAACTTCAGGTGAGGTGGTGCGTCGTGCATGTGTGCAGCATCAGGTGTACCAATACTTCAGATGCACTCACAGATCCAGAGGTGATATTATCTTATTTTATTTCCTACGATTAGTTGTCTAGGCATGCGAACCTCTTAGAACCACTTTATATCAAGCCAGAGATGCTGACATATTAGCTAGTACCCTGTGTGGTTGTGTTTGGTGCTTATGGATTACATAGCAAGTGGTGTGTGGCAGGTGGGTTAGTGACGCGTTGACACAGCACGGTTGGCACACCTGCCCTGCCCAGCACCTGCCACCTGCCCTGCTGCCACACACTTGCCACCGTATTTTTCCCCAAGAAGCATCACAGAAGGAAGTCTTATTTATTTTTGTGTGTGATTTGGTCTCAGCGTGATCTTCGAGGACACGAGTGGCTGTGGACGCTGGTGGCCTGGCGCTGGTGTGGGTGTCAAGGTGTGGGGAGACAGGAGGCCAGGCTGAGGTGCTACAAGACGCGAGGTGCACTGCCCCGCCACCACGACGCCACCGGCAAGGTCAGCCATTTGAATCTTCGTCCTCCAGTTTGTGAGTGTATGCGTTTTGATAATTACCTCTTACTGTAGCTTCCTTGCCTGTTTAAACTCAATGCTTTCTCAGTGTGGTAATGACCTTTTTTTTAATGCAAGAAAGAAGGAACCAAAGGCGAAGAGCCCGCAAATCATTCCTTCCACGAAAAATTAAAAACAAAAACAAATTCAAGATCCGTTCATTTCGAGACGCCTGGACACACTGCGTTTGAAAGACTGAAGATCATAGGAAGTAGGAAATACAGAGGGAGACAGTTCCTGAGTTGACCTGTTGCATAAATGAAGGACTGGGAGTAACGGTTAACTTTTGCATTAGAGAGCTGGACAGTAAAGGGTTTAGGATAATTATCTCTTACTGTAACATCCTTGTCTGTTTAAACTCGTTGCTTTCTGAATGTGTGTAATTATTTTGGATGTCATAAAGAGTAGAGAAGGTATTATTATCATTGTATAGTTATTTAAAGCTTCAATGACAGTAGTTAACGCTTACCTACCTGCCAGCTTGGGTCGTGCATTTTTTAAACGTAAAGAGATGATTAGCTGGATATTATACGTTGTTTCTTCTTTCCCCTTCCTCAAATTCATCTTCCTCTTCCTCGTCTTCCTCCTCTTCCTCTTTTCTTCTCTCTCATCCCCTTCCTCTTCTTCTTCCTCCTCCTCTTCCTCCTTCTCTACCCGTTCTTCCTCTCCTTTATCTTCTCCCTCTCCTTTATCTTCTCCCTCTTCCTTTTCCTCTTCCCCCTCTTCTCCCTCTTTCTCTTCCCATTTCGCTTCCTCTTCTTTTTCCTCGCTCATTCTGTTCCTCTTCTTCCTCTTCCTCTTCCCTTTCCTCTTCCACCTCCTCCTCTCCATCTTTCTCTTCTCTGTCCTTTTCTTCCTGTTCCTCGTCTTCCTCTTTCTCTTCTTCCTCGTCCCCTTGTTCTTCCTCTTCCTCTTATTCTTCCTCTTACCCCTCCTTCCTCTTTTCTTCCTCGTACTTTTTCCCTCGTCCTCTTTTTGCCTCTTCTTCCTCCTCTTCCTCTTGTTTCCTCTTTTTTCTCTTCCTCTTCTTCTTCTTCTTCCTCCTCTTCTCCCTCCATTTCTCTTTCTTTCCTCCTCCTCCATTTTCCTCTTCCTCTTCCTCTATTCTTCTTCCTCCTATTTTCTTCCTTTTCTTCCCTCTTCTTCCTCCTCTTCCTAATCATCTTCCTCCTCTTCCTGACCTTCTCCCTCTTCCTGTTCTTCGTCCTCTTTTCTCTCTCCTTCCTTCTTCTCTCTCCTTCCTTCCTTCTTCTCTCCTTCCTTCCTTCTTCTCTCCTTCCTTCCTTCTTCTCTCTCCTTCCTTCCTTCTTCTCTCCTTCCTTCCTTCTTCTCTCCTTTCTTCTTTCTCTCCTTCTTTCCTTCTTCTCTCTCCTTCCTTCCTTCTTCTCTCTCCTTCCTTCCTTCTTCTCTCTTTCCTTCCTTCTTCTCTCTTTCCTTCCTTCTTCTCTCTCCTTCCTTCCTTCTTCTCTCTCCTTCCTTCCTTCTTCTCTCCTTCCTTCCTTCTTCTCTCCTTCCTTCCTTCTTCTCTCTCCTTCCTTCCTTCTTCTCTCCTTCCTTCCTTCTTCTCTCCTTCCTTCCTTCTTCTCTCCTTTCTTCCTTCTTCCTTCCTTCTTCTCTCCTTCCTTCCTTCTTCTCTCTCCTTCCTTCCTTCTTCTCTCTCCTTCCTTCCTTCTTCTCTCTTCTTCCTTCCTTCTTCTCTCTCCTTCCTTCCTTCTCTCCTTCCTTCCTTCTTCTCTCCTTTCTTCCTTCTTCTCTCCTTCCTTCCTTCCTTCTTTTCTCCTTCCTTCTCTCCTTCCTTCCTTCTTCTCTCCTTCCTTCCTTCCTTCTCCTTCCTTCCTTCCTTCTCTCCTTCCTTCCTTCTTCTCTCCTTCCTTCCTTCTCTCTCCTTCCTTCTCTCCTTTCTTCCTTCTTCTCTCTCCTTCCTTCCTTCTTCTCCTTCCTTCCTTCTCTCTCCTTCCTTCCTTCTTCTCTCTCCTTCCTTCTTCTCTCCTTCTTTCCTTCTTCTCTCCTTCCTTCCTTCTTCTCTCCTTCCTTCCTTCTTTCTCCTTTCTTCCTTCTTCTCTCTCCTTCCTTCCTTCTTTTCTCCTTCCTTCCTTCTTTTCTCCTTCCTTCTTCTCTCCCTTTCTTCCTTCTTCTCTCCTTTCTTCCTTCTTCTCCTTCTTTTCTCTCCTTCCTTCCTTCTTCTCTCCTTCCTTCCTTCTTCTCTCTCTTTCCTTCCTTCTTCTCTCTTTCCTTCCTTCTTCTCTCTCCTTCCTTCCTTCTTCTCTCTCCTTCCTTCCTTCTTCTCTCTCCTTCCTTCCTTCTTCTCTCCTTCCTTCCTTCTTCTCTCCTTCCTTCCTTCTTCTCTCTCCTTCCTTCCTTCTTCTCTCCTTTCTTCCTTCTTCCTTCCTTCTTCTCTCCTTCCTTCCTTCTTCTCTCTCCTTCCTTCCTTCTTCTCTCTCCTTCCTTCCTTCTTCTCTCTTCTTCCTTCCTTCTCTCCTTCCTTCCTTCTTCTCTCCTTTCTTCCTTCTTCTCTCCTTCCTTCCTTCCTTCTTCTCTCCTTCCTTCCTTCCTTCTCCTTCCTTCCTTCCTTCTCCTTCCTTCCTTCCTTCTCTCCTTCCTTCCTTCTTCTCTCCTTCCTTCCTTCCTTCTCTCCTTCCTTCCTTCTCTCTCCTTCCTTCTCTCCTTTCTTCCTTCTTCTCTCTCCTTCCTTCCTTCTTCTCCTTCCTTCCTTCTCTCCTTCCTTCCTTCTTCTCTCTCCTTCCTTCTTCTCTCCTTCTTTCCTTCTTCTCTCCTTCCTTCCTTCTTCTCTCCTTCCTTCCTTCTTTCTCCTTTCTTCCTTCTTCTCTCTCCTTCCTTCCTTCTTTTCTCCTTCCTTCCTTCTTTTCTCCTTCCTTCCTTCTTCTCTCCCTTTCTTCCTTCTTCTCTTCTTTCTTCCTTCTTCTCTCCTTCTTTTCTCTCCTTCCTTCCTTCTTCTCTCTCTTTCCTTCCTTCTTCTCTCTTTCCTTCCTTCTTCTCTCTCCTTCCTTCCTTCTTCTCTCTCCTTCCTTCCTTCTTCTCTCTCCTTCCTTCCTTCTTCTCTCCTTCCTTCCTTCTTCTCTCTCCTTCCTTCCTT
Source organism: Coenobita brevimanus (assembly GCF_032717465.1). Classification (NCBI taxonomy): domain Eukaryota; kingdom Metazoa; phylum Arthropoda; class Malacostraca; order Decapoda; family Coenobitidae; genus Coenobita; species Coenobita brevimanus. The sequence goes on from NW_027643856.1 coordinate 24,341, forward strand.
CTTCTCTCCTTCCTTCCTTCTTCTCTCCTTCCTTCCTTCTTCTCTCCTTTCTTCCTTCTTCCTTCCTTCTTCTCTCCTTCCTTCCTTCTTCTCTCTCCTTCCTTCCTTCTTCTCTCTCCTTCCTTCCTTCTTCTCTCTTCTTCCTTCCTTCTTCTCTCTCCTTCCTTCCTTCTTCTCTCCTTTCTTCCTTCTTCTCTCCTTCCTTCCTTCCTTCTTTTCTCCTTCCTTCCTTCTCTCCTTCCTTCCTTCTTCTCTCCTTCCTTCCTTCCTTCTCCTTCCTTCCTTCCTTCTCTCCTTCCTTCCTTCTCTCCTTCCTTCCTTCTCTCCTTCCTTCCTTCTTCTCTCCTTCCTTCCTTCTCTCTCCTTCCTTCTCTCCTTTCTTCCTTCTTCTCTCTCCTTCCTTCCTTCTTCTCTCCTTCCTTCCTTCTCTCTCCTTCCTTCTCTCCTTTCTTCCTTCTTCTCTCTCCTTCCTTCCTTCTCTCTCCTTCCTTCCTTCTTCTCTCTCCTTCCTTCTTCTCTCCTTCTTTCCTTCTCTCCTTCCTTCCTTCTTCTCTCTCCTTCCTTCCTTCTTTCTCCTTTCTTCCTTCTTCTCTCTCCTTCCTTCCTTCTTTTCTCCTTCCTTCCTTCTTTTCTCCTTCCTTCCTTCTTCTCTCCCTTTCTTCCTTCTTCTCTCCTTTCTTCCTTCTTCTCTCCTTCTTTTCTCTCCTTTCTTCCTTCTTCTCTCTCCTTCTTTTCTCTCCTTTCTTCCTTCTTCTCTCTCCTTTCTTCCTTCTTCTCTCTCCTTCTCTCTCCTTTCTTCTTCTCTGTCCTTCCTTCTTTTCTCTTTTCTTCCTTCTTCTCTCTCCTTCTTCTCTCTCATCTTCTCTCTCCTTCCTTCTTTTCTCTCCTTTCTTCCTTCTTCTCTCTCCTTCCTTCTTTTCTCTCTTTTCTTCCTTCTTCTCTCTCCTTTCTTCCTTCTCTCTCGTTCCTCCTCCTTACTTCTTCATCTACTGCCTTTGCTTTCTTCTCTTCAATTCTGCTTCTGTTTCTCCCTCGTCTACCTCTACTTCCACTACTACTTCTAAGTGTACTACAGCCTCTATTTGTACTACTTGTAATTGTACTACTACTTTTCTACTTGTTTCTGCTTCTTCTACTTTGACAGCTACTGCTTCTACTTTAATATCTACTGCTTCTACTTTGACAGCTACTGCTTCTACTTTAATATCTACTGCTTCTACTTTGACAGCTACTGCTTCTACTTTGACAGCTACTGCTTCTACTTTGACAGCTACTGCTTCTACTTTGACAGCTACTGCTTCTACTTTAATATCTACTGCTTCTACTTTGACAGCTACTGCTTCTACTTTAATATCTACTGCTTCTACTTTGACAGCTACTGCTTTTCCATTTTCTACTTATTTTCTGCCGTCACATCTACTTTTTCTGCTTTTAATTTTTCTGCTTCTACTTCTACTTCTACTTTTTTGCGTCTTAACAGTCCACTTCCGCCTCATCAACTTCTTTGTCTAATTCTTCCTTTACGTCTACATCTACCTCTGCTGCTGCTGCTTCTGCCTCTGCTTTCTTCTATGCCTTCTGCTTCTTCTTCCTCCTCCTCCTCCTCCTTTTCTCTTTCTTCTTTTCCTCTTCCTGCCTTAGTTTCTTCGTTATTTTCTTCGTTCACGTGATATCGCCAGCCTTATTATGGTAACCGGTCAACTTTGGAACTGTCTCCCTCTGTCTGTATTTCCTACTGCCTATGATCTCCAGAGTATTGAAGGTAGGTAGGTAGGTAGGTAGGTCGGTAGGAGGTAAGCTAAGCGCTACTCCCAGTCCTTCATGTATGCAACAGGTCAGCTCTGGAACTGTCTCCCTCTGTCTGCATTTCCTACTTCCTATGACCTCCAGTCTTTCAAACGCAGTGTGTCCAGGCATCTCGAAATGAACGCATCTTGAATTTTGGGGGAATGATCTTGCGTGCTCCTGGCCTTTGGTTCCTTCTTTCTTACACACACACACACACACACACACACACACACACGCACACACACATTCACATTAATCCAGTACACACTATGACGTAATAATTTGTGTTGTCACCGCCACACTATTTCTCTCAGCTCGACCCCTTGAGTGTGGCGACGCCTTTGTTTACTTACGATTTACAGCGATTTTATTCAGCTTACGAGAGAGAGAGAGAGAGAGAGAGAGACTTGAAAGAAACGATCAAACGAGAGATAATTACATCATATCGTATTGTGTATGAGAGGCTGGATATTTCGTAACTCCTCTCCCCTAGCGATTTATTTTGTACATTACACCTCAGCATTATTTTGCATGTTAGTGACGAAAACCATGTCGGTATTCGATACAAATGGCCTGCGGTAGAATGTTAATGTGTAATGTACGGGATTAATCGCTTCGGTAAAGGTGCTACGAAGCCTGCTAGTGGATGCAAGTGTAAGGCAGCTCTATGATACCGCTGATAATGCTCATATCCCAGAGATAAGCGATGGCGGCACACACACGAGGCACAAAAGTGGATTAACACAAAAGCAAGAGGCTGTCGGCCGGCGCCAAGTTTTGAAAATATCAGCCTTCATATGGGAGATTTCGTAGCACCACTTCCTCGGTAATTAATTTTGTATATTACACATAATATTGATTTTCATGTAATCTATCACTTTCAAAATCGACGTAGATTCCATTTATAACATACTGGAGGATTTTATGGTATATGTGCCAAGTAATCGCCGAGGACGAGACGCGACGGAATCTCCAAGGCCTATATGAGAGATTTCGGCCTAGGTTTTAATGTCGGCACAATTGCAAGTCAGAGTAACATAGAAGAGAATATTAATGTGTATGGTGCAAAATAAATCGCTGAAGAAGAAGTGTTACGGAACGATCAAAGTTTGTTGAAAATTAATCCGTAATATCGCTGGAATGGTGGCCCTCGCACCAGCTTCTCCTAAACGATTCATTTTCAAATGAGGCCTTTCTGTTGGCTTGTATGATATTTATACTTTGCTAATACCGCCATAGTTTGCATCAATCGCACACAAGACGATATTAAGGTGGAGTGTGGAAAATAGTTCGCCGAGAAAGAAATGTTACGAAATCTCCTACATGAGAGATTACAGCTTAAATTTAAATCTCGGCACAGTTGCCTCAGTAA
>NW_027643856.1:32500-45000 GCF_032717465.1 Coenobita brevimanus
AGATGCAGACACATTACACAACAGAGAAGGATGGCTGGACAGTATCTATCTAGATTTCAAGACAGCATTTGACAGAGTACCGCACCAACGACTTTTATGGAAACTGTACCATCAAGGAGGAACCCAAGGCAGCCTGTACTGTTGGATGCAGGATTTTATCAGAAAAGGGAAATGAGAACAGTACTAAGGGGAAATTACTCATCATGGAGGGAAGTGACTAGTGGTGTTCCACAGGGTCCAGTGCTGGCACCAATTATGTTTTTAGTGTATATAAATGATATAGACAGTAACATTAGAATTGAAAGCAATCTAAATATGTTTGCAGATGATGCAAAAATACAAAGGAGAATTACTAACACAGATTCTTGTAAAGAGCTGCAAGAGGAATTGAACAAGCTTCATGAATGGAGCAGTAAATGGCAAATGGAATTTAATGTGGACGAGTGTCATGTAATTAAGTTTGGTAAAAGTGAGAAAAGACCAGATTGGGATTATAAGTTAGGAAGATCAACCTTACACATATCAGAAAGAGAGAAGGACCTAGGTGTGATTATCAATAACAGACTATCTCCAGACAACCACATCAGTGAGAAGGTACGTAACATGTATAGGCTACACTGCTTGCTAATATGAGAATAGCATTCACATATATAAATGATGACTATCTATCTATCTATCTATCTGTCTATCTACATGCTAAGAAGGATAATAACATCATTCATCAGACCAACCCTGGAGTATGCATGAGTAGTCTGGAATCCTCATCTCAAAAAACACATAGATTAGATAGAAAAAGTTCAAAGGGCCGCTACAAGATGGGTACCAAGCTTAAGGGATCTAAGCTACGAAGAAAGACTAGAAAAACTGAATCTACCAACACTACAGGAGAGAAGGACAAGAGGAGATTATATGCTATATAAATGCATATCAGGGAAGGAGAAAATAGACATAAATGAATATATAACCTATGGGGAAGCATCAGCAAGAGGACACTGCAAAAAAACTATTTAAAAAGAGAGGCGATAAAGACGTAAGGAAATTCAGTTTCCCAAATAAGGCAATTGATCAGTGGAATGCACTACAGAATGAAATAGTGTGTGCCAAAACAGTTCATACATTTAAGGATATGTACAGTATGATAAAAATGGTTTAAGACACGGGACAGTACGAGCTGGACTCATTCCTGTAAAGATACATTTAGGTAAGAACAATTAGGTAAGAACACACACACACACACACACACACACACAGTACATTGAACATCTACAAATGATAAGAAGCACACACACACACACACACACACACACACACACACACACACACACACACACACACACACACACACACACACACACACACACAGTACATTGAACATCTACAAATGATAAGAAGTACACACACACACACACACACACACACACACACACACAGTACAGCGAACATCTACAAATGATAAGGAGCACACACACACACACACAGAGTACAGCGAACATCTACAAATGATAAGAAGCACACACACACACACACACACACACACACACACACACACACACACACAGTACAGCCAACATCTACAAATAATAAGAAGCACACACACACACACACACACACACACACACACACACACACACACACACACACACACACAGTACAGCCAACATCTACAAATAATAAGAAGCACACACACACACACACACACACACACACACACACACACACACACACAGTACAGCCAACATCTACAAATAATAAGAAGCACACACACACACACACACACACAGTACAGCCAACATCTACAAATAATAAGAAGCACAGGAAACCTTCAGATATTAGGGATCTAACGAGTGTGTACGTCGGGGGTCGGGTTGCGAGAGGCAGACCGAAAAAGACCTGAGACGAGGACATAGAGTGTGACCTAAGGGATAAGGGACTAAATAGGGAGGCTGCCAGAGATCGAGCAGCGTGGAGAGCCATTATGTGACCAAGGCCGACGCATACAAGCTTATAGGAGCCTTTATAAACGATACGATATGATATGATCACAGTACAAAGCATATGATTAAGCAGTAAATAACCTATATAGTGTAGAATCAGAATGCAGTATAGATATCACTGGGAAATAAGCCAGGAATGATGTGATAAACTGTACATTAGGTGGAGAGAATGGACAGCACAATGCTCTGAGTGTCCAGTTGTGAAGTTATATAGAGATTTATGTTACACCACCGCCACTAAGGAATGTGACGACCCTTGAACATCGAGGCAACACAAGAACAACAGCAGTGAGAAAAAAATACCAAAGGAATCAAATGAACCGTAGAAATATTGGCCCGAGTTACCCATGTTCCCCCTCTATTTGCTGGCGATTTTCTTTGTTGCAAGCCCCGCCCCCAAAGCGGTGCCCAGCTGTCTGCGCCAGAACACCCACCCCTGCCTCTCTCCTCAGTCAGTACCACCTGGCACCTGCACCTGGGGCCCGTCAGTGTCGCTATGAGAAAGGGAGGGTGCAGACGTGTTTCGGGTATGCCCGTGGCGCCTGGCTGTCTACGCTTGGGTCTAGTGGTCTAGACACTCAGTTGCCTGTCAACGGCGGGAGGGGATGGCTGCATGCGGCTCCTGGGGCTGCAGATGGCAGCCTCGTACTGTGGATGCTTGCCAACACCTATAACGATTTATTCTGTATATTAAACCTCAATAACCTCTTGTTTGTTACTGATGCAAACTACGAGTATGTCGACGTCAGAGCGACACAAATGACATCACCAGACTGTCAAGGTGCAATAGACAAAATAAATCGCTAAGGAAGAGGTGTTTTGGCGTCGTAGTAGCCTACATATTCCTTGGTCATGTATTCTGCCTGTTAAATATTTACATTGACTTTTAGGCTGCCTGTTTCGTTGACATGGTTTGCCACAGCGACAGACATTACAATACTGAGCTGTGCTGAAAGAGAGAGAGAGAGAGAGAGAGAGAGAGAGTTAGAGAGGAAATTCAGGATGGCTCAGACGTGTTCCTCCTCCTCCTCCTTTCTCTCTCTCTCTCTCTCTCCGCTATACAGAGAAGTGCTGATAAAATCATAAGTGTATATGAGTACCGATGTGTGTTTGAGTACTGGTGTGCATCTGTATGTTATGTGAACCTGTGTACATTTATATGAAACTGTGTGTGTGTGTGTGTGTGTCCTTACCTAACTATATTTACAGGAATGAGTCCAGCTCGTACTGTCCCGTGTCTTAAACCATTTTCATCATAAAACTCATTTACGCATTGTTTTGGCACACACTATTTCATTCGGTAGTGCATTCCACTGATCAATTGCCCTATTTGGGAAACTAAATTTCCTTACGTCTTTATCGCCTCTCTTTTTATGCAGTTTTTTGCAGTGTCCTCTTGCTGATGCTTCCCCATAGGTTAAGTAATCATTTATGTCTATTTTCTCCTTCCCTGATATGCACTTATATAGCATTATCATGTCACCTCTTTTCCTTCTTTCCTGTAGTGTTGGTAGATTCAGTTTATTTAGTCTTTCTTCGTAGCTTAGGTCCCTTAAGCTTGGTATCCATCTTGCAGCGGCCCTTTGAACTTTTTCAATCTTGTCTATGTGTTTTTTGAGATGAGGACTCCAGACTACTGATGCATATTCCAGGGTTGGTCTGATGAATGATGTTATTATCTTTCTCAGCATGTCTTCATTTATGTATGTGAATGCTATTCTCATATTTGCAAGCAGTGTATACATGTTCATACATGTTCCTTGTGTGTGTGTGTGAAAGTGTGTATGCATTTGATTGTATATATATATATATATATATATATATATATATATATATATATATATATATATATATATATATATATATATATATCCCGTCAGACAACTCTCTTTCAGTTGTTGACAGACATACTGTATACACACACACACACACACACACACACACACACACACACACAGTGTAATCTTTTCTGTCAGGCGATTTTCATTTTTATTGTAAGAGTGAATTTCTAGCATTTTATCTATCTATCTATCTAACTCTTGCCAGACGCCTTAATCCCGTAAGGGGTAGCCACAAACATATCGCCTCCATGTCGCCCTGTCCCCCGACGTTTCACTGCCCTGCTCCCAGCTCACACCCCCCTCTCTCATATACCTCTCCACTCCATCCCTCCATCTCATCCTCGGCCTCCCCCTCTCTCATATACCTCTCCACTCCATCCCTCCATCTCATCCTTGGCCTCCCCCTCTCTCACATACCTCTCCACTCCAACCCTCCATCTCATCCTCGGCCTCCCCCTCTCTCATATACCTCTCCACTCCATCCCTCCATCTCATCCTCGGCCTCCCCCTCTCTCATATACCTCTCCACTCCATCCCTCCATCTCATCCTCGGCCTCCCCCTCCAAGACCATCTTTGTCTAAATAAAACCATTGGGCGCTAATCAGCCTGAAATACATGACCGGGCTGAAGGGGTACATTGAGTTGGCTTCTTGTGTAGGTATTGTAGTTGTTGACAGAACCCCGGCACCTTGACTGTGCAGACTGGAGGCGTCAGGGTGGTGGGGGTAGGTGAGGCAGGGGGGTGTGAGGCAGAGAAGGGTTAAGGAGAGGCAGAGGTGTTGGTGCAGCAGGTAGGCAGGGGGATGTGAGGCAGAGAAGGGTTAAGGAGAGGGAGGGGTGTTGGTGCAGCAGGTAGGCAGGGGGATGTGAGGCAGAGAAGGGTTAAGGAGAGGCAGGGGTGTTGGTGGTAGCAAGTAGGCAGGGCAGGCTTGGGGAAAGGTAGGGTGGCATGAGTGGAAGGGACAGAGATGCAGGCGGCAGGGGTGGCAGTACTCAGTGTGTTGGAGGTAAACAAGAGGCAGGGCTGGGTTGGATGTCAGGTGGGGTTGGGTAAGAAGTGTGTCATTTATAGCAACACAATGGCCATCAACGCGTTATAATGATAGGCATAATAAATTGTACCTACATTTACATGCTAAATTCCACTGACATCGTTTGGTGTGCAAACAAATGGTACAACACTACAATAACATGAATTCCAGCCACTTTGCATAGGGCTTAGGCTGTCAACAGTTATTTCATCGATAATAATATTACCTTTATAAAATAATATATCTTCAAATAAGGCTTATATCACAACATTTTCCCACAATGAACGGCAAAAGGATAGTGACCTTATATTGCCTTGTATACATCACAAACATCGTATATTAATGCAGTGTTAATGTACAGTTACATGTTTACCACTAATTCGTACAGATTTATCCCTGAGGCACGAGTGAAAGATGTTATATAGTACGTACATTTGCGGTGATTGGCTGCGGGGCCTGACGCCGGAAAGAGATGACATCTGATTGGCTGTGTGACGTCACTACACTACCCACAAAGCAACAGCCGACCAGGAGGGCAGGCGCAGGCAAGGAAGTGGCTGGTGTTGTTTTATTGTTGGTTTATTTTTGGAAATTTACCAACGTCTGCTGCACTTACACAAGACTATGGGCCACATCAGCGGTGTGAGACAACAGCGAGCTGCCAGAACGAGGCAGCGTGTGTCTAGCAGCACAAATGAACGGGTAAGGCGTGTGAAAATAGCAAGCCTGTGCTGGTGTCAATATGGCAGGTGAGACAGTGTGAGGCGTGAGGTGTGGCTGCGTGAACCTGACGCTGTGCCATTGTTTTGGTTAATACCACCACCATCACCCAACCACCATTACCACCACCACCACCACCGCCGCCACCACCACCACCCTTACCATCACCACCACCATCCCTGTATTGATGTGCCTTTCATAGAAGCAAAATGTTGTCATGTTGCAGCTAATTTCTAACAGATCCAATAAGACTTGGAGACACTGGCATTACATCACTTGTGTGGCACTTTATGATTAGCATCGTGTTACCGTTACATGTGCCTATCACCTCCCTTCCTGCTGGAGGGGGGGGCACCCACCACCATTACCAAAGAATCACCTAACCACCACCACCATCACAACCACCACCACCACCACCACCCAACCACCACCACCACGAGGACATTAGTTTTTCGTGGCAATTATTCATGTGTGTGTGTGTGTGTGTGTGTGTGTGTGTGGTCATTTTATTTCATCTAGTGTAATTATTTTCTTGTGTAAGTATTTTCTTAGTGGGGACTGCAGCTTAGCCAAAATAGTCAGCATATACCGTTGTGTATGATGATGCATTGGTTGGGTGTATTCCTGCTGCCTCCATTCTATATTATATTTGAGCCACGGCCCACCACCCTAGCACGTTCTGGCCACGGCAGGTGGGACATAGGTTGGGTTAGGTTCACAACACTTCACACTTCGAGATGTCCTAGGTTGGTGGCCCATGACCCAAACGTCCGTGGCTGAAACGTCCTACATTGGTTTATTGAGGGAGATAGCCTACACTACAGAGATGTGTGTGTGTGTGTGTGTGTGTGTGTGTGTGTGTAATTCACCGGGTCGGTCAGGATCACTTGATGGTCGTGATCGTCAGCTTTTACCCTCCCGGAAGGGAGCTGAGAGCTCATATAGTCCGATCTAAGGGCAAGGCTGTGACCTTCACACACGCACACACCCGTCCCCTTGCTCAAGGGGGACAGTAACCACCCACTTCGTCAGTGAAACTTTTCACACCCTGAGCGAGGCGCGAACTCCCGTCTACCAGATGGCATGCGAGAACGTTACCACTGAGCCAGCGAGCGGTGTGTGTGCGTGTGTGTGTGTGTCAACACATCTTTGCCACAGACATGCTTGCTGTGTGTTGATGCCTGAAGTACAAGTGATGCTTTGCTGCCTGGCACATTCTTCTAAAGCTGTTAATTATATGTGGGTTGTGTTACAGCCAAGTACACTCAGTACAATGGTACGCAGCTTCTGCCGCTGACTGTATGTACTGTTATGGATGGCCCTCCTCCAGTCCTCCTCCACCTTCCCTCCCCCTCTCCCAAGTGGTGCCCTTCGTTTACACACACACACACACACACTTTTCTCGTCTTTCTTTCCTGTCTCTTCACTTCCCAACTTTATCGCCGGCTCCTGGACCCTCAGGACCCCTCCTCCCTCCCTTCTTTCCCTCCTTCCCTTTCCTCCTCCTCTCTTTCCCCCTCTTCCTCCTCCTCCCCTCCCCCTCTCCTCCTTCTCCCCTCCCCCTCTCCTCCTCCCTCCCCCTCTCCTCCTCTCCTTTTCCCTCTTTCCTTTGTGCCCGTCATCCTCCCTACCTCACTGCTCCCTCCTCCCACGCCCCCCTTTCACTTCTCCCTTTCCTCTCCTCTCCTTGTCTCTTTCCTCTTCCCTTTCCCCCCTCCATCCCCTTTCCTCCCCTCTCCTTCTCTCTTCCCTCATTCCCTCCCGTTCCCTTTTTCTCCGCTATTTTCCGCGTCTGCCACACAAAAATACCGACGTGAACTGAGATGGTACATAACGGCCAGAACACCAGCCACCCAGATCACGGCAGTTCACAGTAATCTGGCGCGTGTTTTTATGTTATCGTTCGGCCGTAATTTTAGTTCATTTATGTTAGATTGGATGGGATTTGCCCTTTGCTCGGCCGCTGTATAATTATGTTTTGGCCCGGCAATCAACTTCCTCTTAGCGAATTTTTGCACTAAATTCTTGGCCACTCGATGAATAGGATTAACACGCACTCACGCACGCACTCACTTATCCTCACACACACACACACACACACACACACACACACACACACACGAAGGATTTATAAAGCTAATCCCCATATCGTCCTCACGTTTCATTTTCAAATCCTGGGCGTGTTTTCTGCTTGGCTGTGGACGCGCTATTATAATCCCTTAACCCCTTCAACCTGGCGACTTATTCTCCACTCATAAAATGAGTAAATGTTGTCACTGGATTGACAGGGTTAAGGGTGGTATTCTGAGAGGGTGGATATTTCGTAACTCCTCTTCCTTAGCGATTTATTGTGCACATTACACCTCAATAATATTTTGCATGTTATTGACAAAAACCATGTCTGTATTCAAACGCTTCAAATGGCCTACAGGAGAATGTTAATGTGTAATGTACAGGATAAATGGCTTAGGTAGAGGTGCTACGAAGCCTGCTAGTGGATGCCAATGTAAGACAGCTCCATGATATCGCTGATAATGCTCATATCCCAGAGATAAGCGATTGAGCACAAAGGAGAGGCATAAAAATGCATTAACACAAAAGCAAGAGGCTGTCGAGCGGCGCCAAGTTTTGAAAATATCGTCCTTCATATGGGAGATTTCGTAGTACCACATCCTCGGTTATATATTTTGCATGTTACACTTTAATATCGATTTTCATATTATCTCACACTTTTATAATCGACGTAGATTCCATTTATAACATACTGGAGGATTTTATGGTATATGCGCCAAGTAATCGCCGAGGAAGAGACACTACGGAATCTCCAAGGCAATTTCGGCTTGAGGTTAATGTCGGCACAATTGCAAGTCAGAGTAACATAGAAGAGAATATTAAGGTGTTTGATGCAAAATAAATCGCTGAAGAAGAAGTGTTACGGAATGATCAGAATTAGTTGAAAATTAATCCGTAATATCGCTGAAATGGTGGCCTTCGCAACAGTTTTTCCTTAGCGATTCATTTTCAAATGAGGCCTTTCTGTTGGCTTGTATGATATTTATGCTTTGCTAATACCGCCATAGTTTGCATCAATCGCACACAAGAGGATATTAAGGTGGAGTGTGCAAAATAGTTCGCCGAGAAGGAAATGTTACGAAATCTCCTATATGAGAGATTACGGCTTAAATTTAAATCTCGGCACAGTTGCCTCAGTAACACAATAGAATATTAAGGTGTAATGTGCACAATAAATCGCTGAGGAAGAGGTGTTACGAAGCCTGCCAAGTCGGGGTTGAATATTAAGCCGTTATCTCGTTGAAATGGAAGGATTCTTAGCATCTTTTCCTGAGCCATTTATTTTGCATATTACACCTTGCTGTCCTCTGTGACGTTATTTATATTTTTTAATACAGTCGTAGTTTGTATTTACACCATATTAGAGGATATTAAGGTGTAGCAGGAAAAGTAAATCGCCGAGGAAGGGATATTACGAAGCCTCCAAGAGGTGTCCGATATAACGGTTGAATTTCGAGTTGGTGATTTAGTTTGTTTATTGTAGGTGTAAATATTGGCCGTTATTTTCATTATTGTTTGATTGTTATTTTTAAGCTGCCTAAATCACCATACATATGAGTGTAGTGTAGCAGCGCTAATGGGGAAGTTTTACACGTGCGATTGTATGTGTGTCCATATAATAATGTGTTTACGTACCGTGTGCACAGGTAAATGTGTGTGTGTGTGTGTGTGTGTGTGTGTGTGTGTGTGTGTGTGTGTGTGTGTGTGGCCAACTCACCTGGGCTCATTATTACCTGGATTCTTTTTAGTATCTTTTTCATACCTGTTCAGTCGTTATTTTTTTAATATTTCTTGTCTATGGCCACCTTTTCAGTTGGGATATCTTGTTAATTTATTTATATATTTATTTATTGCCTTCTTACCATTGGATTTTTTCCTAAGAGACATTTTTTGAACTTAAGGAAATAATATTGAAGATGACGCCATGTTCTGTGTCCTCTTCCTCGCCATCTTCTTCACCTTTTTCTTCTTCCTCCTCCTCCTCCTCCTCGTCCTCCTCCTCCTCCTCTTCATTTTCTTCTTCCTCTTCTTATTCTTTTTTTGCTTTCTCTTCTTCTTCTTCTTTTTCTTCCTTCTCTTCTTCCTCTTCTTCTTTTTCTTCTTCCTCGCCATCTTCTTCACCTTTTTCTTCTTCTTCTTCTTCCTCCTCCTCGTCCTCGTCCTCCTCCTCGTCTTCCTCGTCCTCCTCCTCGTCCTCGTCCTCCTCCTCGTCCTCCTCCTTCTCCTCCTCCTCCTCCTCTTTTTCATTTTCTTCTCCTCTTCTTCCTCCTCTTTGTCTTCTTCCTTCTCTTCTTCCTCCTCTTTGTCTTCTTCCTTCTCTTCTTTGCTTCTTCTCCCTCTTCTTCTTCTTCTTCTTCTCCCTCTTCTTCTTCTTCTCCTTCTTCCTCTTCCTCTTGAATGCTAAGTTGTAAGAACAGAATAACACTAGATGATGCTAGTCACGAAGAAGTGCTGTGGGAAGGCTAGAGAGGTGTAGTATTTGCCAGTGAGTTACGTGAAATACACTGCAAAAAGACGAACATCTGAGCCAAGTGAAGGTGAAAGGCCTATACCAGATCAACGCTAAATGATGCTAGTCACGAAGAAGTGCAGTGAACACTATGGAAAGCCTAAGTCTTGTCTTCTCTCTCTCTCTCTCTCTCTCTCTCTTAGGTGAAAGGAGTATTAGCAGACAGTAAAGAAAAGTGGTGGTGATGGGCACAGCGAAGCGCGGTTAATTATAAATGAAAATTAACACACCACAGAATGTAGCCTTTAACGAGACTGACTTGGAGAGTGATTAGCAATTGTATCTTAGATCTGAATGGCTTATATCCTGTCACATTTAGAGTTATCTTTCTTTCTTTAATTTGCTGCCTTTGTTTCTGTCCTCTCTCTGCTTCTCTCCGCTACGCACCTCTTCTCTTCTCTTCTCTTCTTTTCTTTTCTCTTCTCTTCTCTCTCTCTCTCTCTCTCTCTCTCTCTCTCTCTTTTGTTCATCTTGTTCACTCGACTGATATGAGAGAGAGAGAGAGAGAGAGACAGACAGACAGAGTGAGAGACAGACAGAGAGAGAATGTCATGGGATGGAAGGAGTTAAAAATCTGGCTCTCTTTCTCAGGAGAGAGAGAGAGAGAGAGAGAGAGAGAGAGAGAGAGAGAGAGAGAGAGAGACAGACAGACAGACAGACAGAGTGAGAGACAGACAGAGAGAGAATGTCATGGGATGGAAGGAGTTAAAAATCTGGCTCTCTTTCTCAGGAGAGAGAGAGAGAGAGAGAGAGAGAGAGAGAGACAGACAGACAGACAGAGAGACAGACAGACAGACAGAGTGAGAGACAGACAGAGAGAGAATGTCATGGGATGGAAGGAGTTAAAAATCTGGCTCTCTTTCTCAGGAGAGAGAGAGAGAGAGAGGAAACTAGCATTTTTTTTCTCCTTGCCTCTCCTCTTGCTCTCTTTTCCTCTTCTTCTCTTTCTCTCCTGCCCTTCCCTTGCCCCTCTTTTCTCTCCTTCCGTCTCCCTCTTTGTCTCCCCACCTCTCCCTCTCCCTCTCTTTTATCTCCCTCCCTTCTTCCTCCTTTCTTTCCTTCCCTCTCCTCTTTCTCTCCTTCCCTCTCCTCTTCCTTTCCTTCCCTCTCCTCTTCCTTTCCTTCCCTCTCCTCTTTCTCTCCTTCCCTCTCCTCTTTCTCTCCTTCCCTCTCCTCTTTCCTTCCCTCTCCTCTTTCTCTCCTTCCCTCTCCTCTTTCTCTCCTTCCCTCTCCTCTTTCTCTCCTTCCCTCTCCTCTTTCTCTCCTTCCCTCTCCTCTTTCTGTCCTTCCCTCTCCTCTTTCTCTCCTTCCCTCTCCTCTTTCTCTCCTTCCCTCTCCTCTTTCTTTCCTTCCCTCTCCTCTTTCTCTCCTTCCCTCTCTGTCTTTCTTTCCTTCCCTCTCTGTCTTTCTTTCCTTCCCTCTCTGTCTTTCTTTCCTTCCCTCTCTGTCTTTCTTTCCTTCCCTCTCCTCTTTCTCTCCTTCCCTCTCTGTCTTTCTCTCCTTCCCTCTCTGTCTTTCTCTCCTTCCCTCTCTGTCTTTCTCTCCTTCCCTCTCTCCTTCTCTCTTTCTCCTTACATGTCCGTCTCTTTCATTCCCCTCCTTTCTTCCTTCTTTCCCTCCTTCCCTCTCAGCCTCTTACTCTCCCTCCTTCTTTCTCTCCCTGTAATCTTCCTCCCTTCCTCGTCCACTCTGCATCCCTGCCCACTCTCTCTCTCTCTCTCTCTCTCTCTCTCTCCATCCATCCATCCATCCATCCATCCATCTATCGATCTGTATATGTCTATCTCTACCTGTCTGTCTATCTGTCTGTCTCTCTCTGTCTGTCAATCTCTCTACCTCTCTGTCTATCTGTCTGACTGTCTATCTCTCTACCTGTCTATCTATCTGTATATCTGTCAATCTCTCTACCTGTCTATCTATCTGTATATCTGTCAATCTCTCTACCTGTCTGTCTGTCTGTCTACCTATCTGTCTACCTGTCTGTCTGTCTATCTATCTACCTGTCTGTCTATCTGTATGTCTGTCAGTCTCTCTACCTGTCTATCTATCTGTCTGTCTGTCAGTCTCTCTACCTGTCTGTCTATCTGTCTGTCTGTCAGTCTCTCTACCTGTCTATCTATCTGTCTGTCTGTCTGTCAGTCTCTCTACCTGTCTATCTATCTGTCTGTCAGTCTCTCTACCTGTCTATCTATCTGTCTGTCTGTCTGTCAGTCTCTCTACCTGTCTGTCTATCTGTCTATCCATCCATCCATACATGTACTCGTAGCTGTTGATCTATCTATATGTCTGTCTAATTATCCATCTCTGTCGATCAGTATATCGATCTCTATC
>NW_027643856.1:50000-52500 GCF_032717465.1 Coenobita brevimanus
GAAAGTTTATTAAAAGGCATCAGTATTTAATTTCTCTACCTGTCCCTCTACCTACCTGTCATATTAGTAGGTACCATCCAGTCACACGATGTAGTGATATATATATATATATTTTTTTATGCGAGGAAGAAGGAACCAAAGGCCATGAGCCCGCAATTACTGTTCCCTCCAAGAGTAAAACAAAATACAAGAGAGACAAATTCAAGATCCATTCATTTTGAGATGCCTGCACACACTGCGTTTGAAAGACTGGAGATCATAGGCAGCAGGAAATACAGACAGAGCGAGACAGTTCCAGAGTTGACCTGTTGCATAAATGAAGGACTGGGAGTAACGGTTAACTCTTGCATTAGAGAGGTGGACAGAAAAGGGATGAGAGTTTGCTGCCAGACGGGTGCTACGCGCCCGTCGTAGAGGTGGAGGAATGCAAGCAGACAGTTCAGAGGAGCAATGACCATTGAAGTAGAGATAGAAAAGAGATAAAGATGCAACAGTGCGGTGAAGAGACAGAGGTTGAAGGGAGTCAGTAAGAGGAGGAGAGTTAATGAGACGAAAAGCCTTTGACTCCACCCTGTTAAGAAGAGCTGTACGTGGGGAGCCTCCCCACACATGAGAGTTATACTACACACAGGGGCGGATAAAACCCCTGTATAGAGTCAACAATTGAGCAGGTGTAAAGAAAGAACGGAGTCGGCTTAGCACACCTAATCTCTTGGAAGCAGATTTTACAAGAGATGTAATATGATCTTTCCAAGATAAGTCCCGAGTAAATGAAACCCTAAGCATGTTCAAGGATGATGCAGGATTAAGCTGAATATTATTAAACATTAGTGGGTATACCTGTGGAAGATTTTGTCGGGTTGATAAGTGTAAGAACTGAGTCTTAGATGCATTAAAAACAACAAGATTATTTTTACCCCAGTCAGAGATACGAGCCAAGTCAGACATTAGGTGTCCCATAGCCTCATCCCTTGTTTGTTGAAGTAACTGCTGAGATGGGCGTGGCGGGAACCGAATGGAAAGGTGAAGGGTGGAGTCATCAGCGTATGAGTGGATAGGGTTAGATGTACAGCTTAAGTCATTGATGAATAAAAGGAAGAGAGTTGGTGATAGGACAGAGCCCTGAGGAACACCGCTGTTGATAGATCTAGGAGAAGAACGATGGCCGTCTACAACAGTGGCTATAGAACGACCAGAAAGGAATCTAGCGATGAAGGCACAGATAGAAGGATAGAAACCGTAAGAGGGCAGTTTGGAAATTAAAGATTTATGCCAGACTCGATCGAAAGCCTTTGAGATGTCAAGTGCAATGGCAAAGCTTTCGCCAAAGTCCCGAAAGGAGGATGACCAGGAGTCTGAAAGGTAAGTGAGAAGATCGCCAGTGGAGCGTCCCTGACGGAACCCATACTGACGATCAGAAAGAAGGTTGTGATAGGAAAGATGCTTTAAAATATTTCTATTGAGAATTGACTCGAAAACTTTTGAAATACAGGACGTTAAAGCAATTGGACGATAGTTGGAGGGTTGGGAGTGGTCACCCTTCTTTGGGACTGGCTGAATGAGAGCAAACTTCCAGCAAGAAGGAAAGGTACAAGTTGACAGACAAAGGCGAAAGAGTTTGCCTAGGCAGGGTGTAAGCACAGAAGCACAGTTCTTGAGAACAACAGGAGGGACCCCATCAGGCCCATATGCCTTGTTAGTACTGAAGCCAGCAATGACAGAAAATACATCAGCTGAAGAAATTTTAATGTCAGCCATGAGGAAGTCAGAGGCGGGAAGTGATGGAGGAACAGCACTGGAATCGTCTAAGGTGGAATTGGAGAAGAAAGTCTGTGTGAAGAGATCTGCTTTATCGGTAGAAGAATTAGCTACAGAACCATCAGAGTAGAAAAGAGGAGAGAAGTATGATGAGGTAAAGTTGTTAGAAAGGTTTTTGGCAAGGTGCCAGAAGGAGCGGGAAGAATTCGAGTTGGAGAGTTGAGAGAATTTAGTACGGATGAAAATATTTTTAGCAGAGCGAGGAGCAGACTTAGCACGATTCCGGGCAGAAATGTATAAAAGATGTTGATTCAAGGGTGGGTTGGCTCCAGTACCTTTTATAGGCCCTCTCCTTGTTGCGGACAGCATTAGAACAAGCGTGATTAAACCAAGGCTTTCTTGCGTTAGTCAAAGGATATGAGAAAGGAATGTATGTTTCCATGCCTGAGAGAATAACCTTCGTAATGCGCAAGGCACACCCAGATGGCTTCCGGCCATGGAAGCAATAATCATTCCAGGGAAAATCAAAGAAGTACTGCCTGAGGGCCTCCCAATCCGCAGCTCCAAAATGCCACAGACGACGTTTCTTTGGAGGGTCCGCAGGCCGTACCGGAGCGATAGGACAGGTTAAGGTGATAAGGTTGTGATCGGAGGAGCCCAACGGAGAGAAAAGATTAACAGTGAAAGCAGAAGGATTAGTTGTAAGGAAGAGGTCAAGTATGTTGGAGCTCTCTCCAAGGCA
>NW_027643856.1:57500-65000 GCF_032717465.1 Coenobita brevimanus
AACCCCAGAATTCTCATCATTTGCCTTATTTTGCCATATATACATCTTGTTTGTTGACCGGTAACAAGATGTTGACGCAGAAATGGCGTCAGTCTCGAAGGAACGCTGTGGAGAGGATGCAGGGCCACAACATCGTCTTATTTTGCCTCTTGAACTACGGTAAATAAGGTTCAGAAAGCCAATAACCTCCCTTAAGATAAATAAACTCTACCATTACTTGTTTATTGCAAGCACGTCAGAAATAATCAAGACATTACCTTTAAACATTCAAAGATTTAAAAAGAGCTCAGCGTTGCCAATGTTGAGTGATGGTACACCTGAAGGAAGGTCCCGGTGATGCAGTCTTTTAAAAGAAACGACCAACGTATATTACGATGGTGATATTTTCCATTTTATTTCTTTCCATTATATTTCTATCAAATAAAATCTGTACTATCACTTATTGATTTAAAACATGGGTAATAAATTCATGCAAGACTGGTTTTAATCGTCTTAAATTTAACTGGAGGAATCTCAAGCACAGTGTTGCCTTGGTCACGTGACCATTGAGATGCAGCGTTGCCAACCATCGGGCAGTCAGTCACCCCGGGGGTCAAGAAGGGAAGGACGTCGGTGTCGCAGCTGGTATTAACTTGGTGCTGTGCGTATATTGGGCGTTTGCCATTGTGTTTGCCGTGATGAATGGACAGACTGGATTACTGTGGAGGCGAGGCAAGTGGCACAAGTGCCGGAAAAAGGAAACTATGCCTGGTTTGGACAAGAAGGTGAGGGGAAATTCATTGTTATTGTTATTTTTAGTAGTATTACTAAGACTGTTATTACTACTACTACTACTGCTACCACTACTATCACTACTACTATGACTGCTTTTGTTATTACTGTTACTACTTATACAGCAACTATTATTATTATTATTATTATTATTATTATTATTATTATTATTATTGGTGGTGGTGGTATTATTATTATTATTATTATTATTATTATTGGTGGTATTATTATTATTATTATTATTATTATCATCATCATCATCATCATCACACTTATGTAATCTTTTCTTTCCACATGACCTACAAACAGGTTATCAGGTCATCTTTAATCTATCGATAATCAAAGATAGACACAAACGCCTTATTCATTTTTTAACCTACCTACCTAGACGAATGTGCCTGCGTATATTCACAAGTCCACTAGCCTACGTACCGTCCACTCACCCAATGTAGTGACAGATCTATTAGATAGATACGTAGAGATAGTTGTAAAATTAGATTAAAAGTTGATTGTAAGGCATCAGCATATATTTTCTCGACCTGTCTGTCCACCTGCCTATTTTTCTATCAGGAAAGTACCATCCACTCACCAGATGTAGTGATAGATTTACTAGATAGACACATAATTATTGATAATTGCAGAACGTGATTAAAAGTAGATTAAAAGGCATCAGTATTTATTTTTCCTACCTGTCTGTCTGCTTACCAATCCGTCATCCACTCATCCGATGTAGCCTAAAGATACATTTATTAGATAGATACCTATGGATGGTTGCACAAGTAGCTATATTAAAAGTTGATTAAAAGGCAATATTCTTTTTTCTCTTACCTGTCTGTCTACGTACCTATCTATCTATCAAGTAGGTACCATCCACTCACCCGATGTAGTGATAGATATGAGACAGCTACATACAGACAGTTGCAAAAAAATAGATTAAAGGTTCATAAAAAGGGATCAATAGTTTTTCTACCTGCTTGTCAACTTACCTATCTATCTATCTAGTAGGTACTGCACCATCCACTCATCCGATGTAGTGACAGATTTATTTGATAGATACATACCGTTATAGATAGTTGCAAAAATGGATTGAAAGTTGCTTAAAAGGCACCAATATTTAGCCTACTTTCTCTACCTGTTTTTCTACCTACCTATCTGTCTATGAAGTAGGTACCATCCACTCACCCGATGTAGTGATAGATGTATTATACATACATATAGATAGTTGTAAAAACACATCAAAATTTGATTAAAAGGCATAACTAGCCTATTTATTTTCTGTACATGTCTGTCTCCCTACCTGTGTGCCTATCTAGTAGGTACCATCCACTCACCCGATGTAGTGATAGATTTATTTGATAAGATACACGCTGGTATAGACAGTTGCAAAAATAGGTTAAAAGTTGATTAAAAGGCATCAATATTTATCTCAACTACTTGTGTGTATACCTACCTATCTGTCTGCCTAGTAGGTACCATCCACTCACCCGATGTACTGATAGGTATAATGGATACATAAATATAGATTGGTGCAAATTATATTAAAAGATGATTAAAAGGCATCAGTACTTATTATCTCTACATGTCTGTCTACCTTCCAATCTGTCTCTTAAGTAGATACCATCCATTCACCCGATGTGGTGATAGTAGATAGATACATAGTATAGTTGCAAAAATAGATTTAAAGTTGATTAAAAGGCTTCAAAATTTATTTTAATTACCTATCTGCCTAACTGTCTCTCAATCTTGTAGGTACTACCATCCACTGACCTGATGTAGTGATGGATTTATTAGATAGATACATAAAGATAGTTGCAACAAAATGTTAAAGTTGATTCAGAGACATCAATATTTATTTTCTCTACCTATTTATCTGCCTACTATCTATCTACCAAGTAGGTGCCATCCACTCATCCGATGTAGTGATGAAGTTATTGGATAGGTACGCATAGGTAGTTGCAAAAATAGATTAAAAGTCGATTAAAAGGCATGAAAATTTATTTTCTCTTCCAGTCTGTCTACCTAGTTATTTTTCTATCTAGTAGATACCATCCACTCATCCGATGTAGTGATACATTTATTAGATAGATACATATAAATATTTGCGATAAGGCTTCAATATTTATTTTATCTGTCTACCTACTTATCTATCTGTAAAGTAGGTACCATTCACTCACACGATGTAGTGATAGATTTAGATAGATACAGATAGTTGTAACATAGAATTAAAGTTAAATAGAAGGCATCAGTATTTATTTTTTCGACCTGTCTGTCTACCTACCTATCTGTTTATCTAGTAGGTACCATCCACTCACCCGATGTAGTGACATTTATTAGATAGGTACGTACGTATACATAGTTGCAAAAAATTGATTAAAAGTTTATTAAAATGCACCAATATTCATTTTCTCTACCCTATCTATCTATCTAGTAGGTACCATCCACTCACCCGATGTAGTGATAGATTTATTAGAGAGATACCGGGTACATATGGATAGTTGAATAAATACATTAAAAGTTTGTTAAAAGGCATCAGTATTTTTTTTCTCTACCTGTATGCCTACGTATCTATCTTGAAGGTACCATCCACTCACCCGATGTAGTGATAGACTTATTTGATAGATACATGTAGATAGTTGAAAAATAAATTAAAACTTAATTAAAAGGCATCGGTATTTATTTTCCTCTCTCCTATCTATCTATCACCTAGGTACCATCCACTCCTCCGATGTAGTGATAGATTTATTAGATAGATACGTATAGTTAATTGCAAAAATAGATTAAAAGTTATTTAAAAGGCATCAATATTAATTTTCTTTACCCTATCTGTCTATCAGGTACTGTAGGTACCATCCATTAACACGATGTAGTGATAGATTTATTAGATACATAATGAGAGTTACGAAAATAGATTACAAGTTGATTAAAAGACATCTACATTTATTTTCTCTACCTGTCTGTCTACCTACCTACCCGTCTGTCTAGTAGGTACCATCCACTCACCCGATGTAGTAACATTTATTAGATACATATACTGTAGATGGTTACAAAGATTAAAAGTTGAACAAAAGACATCAATATTTATTTTATATATCTGTCTGCCTACCTACCGTGTCTGCCGAGTAGATGCCATCCACTCATCCGATGTAGGGACAGATTTATTAGACAGGTATAGTACATACAGATAGTTGTGAAAAGGCTTCGGTATTTACTTTCTCTACCTGTCTGCCAGCCTACCTGTATGCCTATAAAATATGTACCATCCACTCACCCGATGAAGTGATAGTTATTAGACAGATAAATATAGGCAGCTGCAAAAATAAATTCAAAGTTGATCAGAAGACATCAGTATTTATTTTCTCTACCTGACTGTCTACCTATCTGTGGATCTACCTATCTAGTACGTACCATCCTCTCACCCGATGTAGTGAAAGATTTATGATAGATACTTTTAGACACCTACAAAAATAGATTAAAATTTAATTATAAGACATCAATATTTATTTTCTCTGCCCTGTCTGTCTACCTACCTATCTGTCTACCCAGTAGGTACCATCCACTCACCCAGTGTAGTGATGGATGTATCAGATATATATATATATATATATATATATATATATATATATATATATATATATATATATGCAAAAAATGGATTAAAAGTTATTTTATAGGCATTAATGTTTATTTTTTCTACCTGTCTGTCTGCCTACCTATTTATCTTTATAGAAGGTGCCATCCACTCACCCGATGTAGTAATAAATTTATTAGATAGGTACATAGAGATAGTTGCAAAAAGATTTCAGTGTTTATTTTCCTCTACATGTCTGTCCACCTACCTATTTATCTTTGTAGAAGATACCATCCACTCACCAGATGAAGTGATATATTTATTAGAGGAGAACAGAGATAGTTGCGAAAAGGCGTCAGAGTTTATTTTCCTCTACGTCTGTCTATCTACCTATCTTTAAATCAAGTAGGTACCATCCGCTCACCAGATGTAGTGATGAATTTATTAGATAGATACAGATAGTTGCCAATATAGATTAAAATTTGATTAAAAGGCATCAGCATTTATTTTCTTTACCTGTCTATCTACCTACTTATCCGTCTATCTAGTTGGTGGGCTACCATCCACTCACCCGATGTAGTGACAGATTTATTAGATAAATAAATAAATAGATAGATAGATAGATAGATAGTTGCAAAAATAGATTAAAAGTTGCTTAAAAGGCACCAATATTTATTTTATATACCTGTTTGTCCACCTACCTATGTCTGTCTAGTAGGTACCATCCACTCACCCAGCGCAGTGATAGATTTAATAAATACAGTATATTGTAATACCTGCAATAGTACAGTGCCAGAAGTGTTTATGCAGTGCCAGGACTGACTGCTGGGCTCTGAACCACTATATATATTGTAATACCTGCAATAGTACAGTGCCACAAGTGTTTATGCAGTGCCAGGACTGACTGCTGGGCTCTGAACCATTATATATATATTGTAATACCTGCAATAGTAGTAGTAGTAATAGTGGCTGCAACCATAGGCTTATTTGTATGTAAACCCAGTGGACTGCAGGCCAAAACTGCCTTTCTGCAGTCCACCTTGTGTGGTTGTGTATAGGGAAGGATTGAGGGATATTTGTATAGGCTAAATAAGCAGTTTCACCACCTGGTTATATCAGTGCCACCACGTGAAGGCATCCCTTTCCAGCACATCTACTGTATATACCTCCTGCATACTACATACTTTATAAGGTAGCTTTTAACCACAAGCTGTTATTTCATGTCTTATACTGCATAGATGTCAGAGCAGTGTTCCAGGATAGGGTGGTGGTGGTGGTTGTGGTGGTTGTGGTGGTGGTGGTGGTGGTGGTGGTGGTGGTGATGGTGGTGGTGGTGATGGTGGTGATGGTGCAAGTCTGATTTGAAATTTGAGTCCAGTGCACCACAGGCTTCAATCGCCCTCCTCCTGTATTCCGCCATGCACCTTTTGAGGGATAGGGTGGAAGTTGAAAGACGTTTGTTCAACCACCTTTGGCTCTCCTCTCCTTTCACTGATCCACCTGGTGAACAAGCCTACATCTTTTCTATCCTTAATGACCTAGAGCAGCTTGTACAGCACCCTACCCGTATCCCTGACCGCCTTGGAGAGAGCTCCAACATACTTGACCTCTTCCTTACAACTAATCCTTCTGCTTACACTGTTACTTTTTCCTCTCCGTTGGGCTCCTCTGATCACAACCTTATCACCTTAACCTGTCCTGCTGCTGCAGTAAGGCCTGTGGACCCTCCCAAGAAGCAGCGTCTGTGGCACTTTGGAGCTGCGGATTGGGAGGCCTTCAGGGAATCCTTTGATATTGCCAGGAATGATTATTACCTCCATGGTCGGGAGCCATCTGAGTGTGCCTTGCGCATTACGGAAGTTATTCTCTCGGACATGGAAGCATACATTCCTTTCTCATATCCTGTGACTAATGCAAAAAGGCCTTGGTTTAACCACACTTGTTCTAATGCTGTCAGCAACAAGGAGAGGGCCTGTAAAAGGTACCGGAGCCAACCCACCCCTGAATCTCGTCTCTTATATGTTTCTGCCTGGAAATGTTCGAAGCCTGTTCTTTGCTCTGCAGAAAATAGTTCCATTCGTAATAAATGTTCTGAACTCTCCAACTCAGATTCCCTCCGCTCCTTCTGGCACCTTACCAAAAACCTTTCTAACAACTTTACCTCATCATTCTTCCCTCCTGCTTCCCTCCTCTTTTCCACTCTCATGGCTCTGAAGCATTTTCTTCTACTGATAAAGCAGATCTCTTCGCTCAGACTTTCTTCTCCAGTTTCACCTTAGACGATTCCGGTGCTGTTCCTCCATCACTTCCCCCCTCTGACTTCCTCATGGCTGGCATTAAAATTTCTTTAGCTGATGTATTTTCTGCCATCACTGGCCTCAGTACTAACAAGGCATATGGGCCTGATGGAGTCCCTCCTGTTGTCCTCAAGAACTGTGCTTCTGTGCTTACACCCTGCCTATATCTCTGTTTTTTTTATCAAGGCGAAAATGCACTTGACAGGTTGGTGATGGCTGGCTGAATGCAACATGTCCGAATAACATGGCTGTATTTCATATAATTACTGGTAATTTGAATGGAACCTTACTGACTAACTCAAATACAACGATGTTAGTCGGACATGTTTCACTCAGCCAGTTATCACCAGCCTGTCAAGTATATGTCTGACCCGAAAAAAAAAAGAAAAAAGTTGTGTGTAGGTAAACTGTTTTGCCTTTGTGTGTCAACTTGTACCATTCCTTCTTGCTGGAAGTTTGCTCTCATGCTGGAAGTTTGCTCTCCAAAGAAGGGTGACCATTCCCAACCCTCCAACTATCGTCCAATTGCTTTAACATTCTGTATCTCAAAAGTTTTTGAATCTCTTCTTAACAGAAAAATTTTAAAGCATCTTTCCTATCACAACCTTCTTTCTGATCGTCAGTACGGGTTCCGTCAGGGATGCTCCACTGGCGATCTTCTCACCTACCTTTCAGACTCCTGGTCATTCTCTTTTTGTGACTTTGGCAAAAACTTTGCCATTGCACTTGACATCTCAAAGGCTTGTGATAGAGTCTGGCATAAATCTTTAATTTCCAGACTGCCTTCTTATGATTTCTATCCTTTTATCTGTGCCTTTATCTATGGCTTCTTGGTCATTCTATAGCTGCTGTTGTAGACAGTCA
>NW_027643856.1:70000-87500 GCF_032717465.1 Coenobita brevimanus
AAAGGAGGAGCAGGTGGGCACCCACCCTGTCCTGGCTCACGAGCATGGTGAGGAAAAGGAGGAGCAGGCCTGCACCCACCCTGTCCTGGCTCACGAGCATGGTGAGGAAAGGGAGGAGCAGGCGGGCACCCACCCTGTCCTGGCTCACGAGCATGGTGAGGAAGAGGAGGAGCAGGGCTGCACCCACCCTGTCCTGGCTCACGAGCATGGTGAGGAAAAGGAGGAGCAGTCAGGCACCCACCCTGATGTGGCTCACGAGCATGGTGAGGAAAGGGAGGAGCAGGCAGGCACCCACCCTGTCCTGGCTCACGAGCATTTTGAGGAAAAGGAGGAGCAGGCGGGCACCCACCCTGTCCTGGCTCACGAGCATGGTGAGGAAAGGGAGGAGCAGGCGGGCACCCACCCTGTCCTGGCTCACGAGCATGGTGAGGAAAGGGAGGAGCAGGCCTGCACCCACCCTGTCCTGGCTCACGAGCATGGACAGGAGGAGGAGCAGGCCTGCACCCACCCTGTCCTGGCTCACGAGCATGGTGAGGAAAAGGAGGAGCAGGCGGGCACCCACCCTGTCCTGGCTCACGAGCACGGTGAGGAAAAGGAGGAGCAGGCGGGCACCCACCCTGTCCTGGCTCACGAGCAAGGTGAGGAAAAGGAGGAGCAGGCCTGCACCCACCCTGTCCTGGCTCACGAGCACGGTGAGGAAAAGGAGGAGCAGGAGGGCACCCACCCTGTCCTGGCTCACGAGCATTGTGAGGAAAAGGAGGAGCAGGCGGGCACCCACCCTGTCCTGGCTCACGAGCATGGTGAGGAAAAGGAGGAGCAGGCGGGCACCCACCCTGTCCTGGCTCACGAGCACGGTGAGGAAAAGGAGGAGCAGGCGGGCACCCACCCTGTCCTGGCTCACGAACATTTTGAGGAAAAGGAGGAGCAGGCGGGCACCCACCCTGTCCTGGCTCACGAGCATGGTGAGGAAAAGGAGGAGCAGGCGGGCACCCACCCTGTCCTGGCTCACGAACATTTTGAGGAAAAGGAGGAGCAGGCGGGCACCCACCCTGTCCTGGCTCACGAGCATGGTGAGGAAAAGGAGGAGCAGGCAGGCACCCACCCTGTCCTGGCTCACGAGCATGGTGAGGAAAAGGAGGAGCAGGCGGGCACCCACCCTGTCCTGGCTCACGAGCATGGTGAGGAAAAGGAGGAGCAGGCGGGCACCCACCCTGTCCTGGCTCATGAGCATGGTGAGGAAAAGGAGGAGCAGGCGGGCACCCACCCTGTCCTGGCTCACGAGCATGGTGAGGAAAAGGAGGAGCAGGTGGGCACCCACCCTGTCCTGGCTCACGAGCATGGTGAGGAAAAGGAGGAGCAGGCGGGCACCCACCCTGTCCTGGCTCACGAGCATGGTGAGGAAAAGGAGGAGCAGGCGGGCACCCACCCTGTCCTGGCTCACGAGCATGGTGAGGAAAAGGAGGAGCAGGCGGGCACCCACCCTGTCCTGGCTCACGAGCATGGTGAGGAAAAGGAGGAGCAGGCAGGCACCCACCCTGTCCTGGCTCACGAGCATGGTGAGGAAAAGGAGGAGCAGGCCTGCACCCACCCTGTCCTGGCTCACGAGCATGGTGAGGAAAAGGAGGAGCAGGCGGGCACCCACCCTGTCCTGGCTCACGAGCATGGTGAGGAAAAGGAGGAGCAGGCGGGCACCCACCCTGTCCTGGCTCACGAGCATGGTGAGGAAAAGGAGGAGCAGGCCTGCACCCACCCTGTCCTGGCTCACGAGCATGGTGAGGAAAAGGAGGAGCAGGCGGGCACCCACCCTGTCCTGGCTCACGAGCATGGTGAGGAAAAGGAGGAGCAGGCGGGCACCCACCCTGTCCTGGCTCACGAGCATGGTGAGGAAAAGGAGGAGCAGGCGGGCACCCACCCTGTCCTGGCTCACGAGCACGGTGAGGAAAAGGAGGAGCAGGCGGGCACCCACCCTGTCCTGGCTCACGAGCACGGTGAGGAAAAGGAGGAGCAGGCGGGCACCCACCCTGTCCTGGCTCACGAGCATGGTGAGGAAAAGGAGGAGCAGGCGGGCACCCACCCTGTCCTGGCTCACGAGCATGGTGAGGAAAAGGAGGAGCAGGCGGGCACCCACCCTGTCCTGGCTCACGAGCATTTTGAGGAAAAGGAGGAGCAGGCGGGCACCCACCCTGTCCTGGCTCACGAGCATGGTGAGGAAAAGGAGGAGCAGGCGGGCACCCACCCTGTCCTGGCTCACGAGCATTTTGAGGAAAAGGAGGAGCAGGCGGGCACCCACCCTGTCCTGGCTCACGAGCATGGTGAGGAAAAGGAGGAGCAGGCGGGCACCCACCCTGTCCTGGCTCACGAGCATGGTGAGGAAAAGGAGGAGCAGGCGGGCACCCACCCTGTCCTGGCTCACGAGCATGGTGAGGAAAAGGAGGAGCAGGCGGGCACCCACCCTGTCCTGGCTCACGAGCATGGTGAGGAAAAGGAGGAGCAGGCGGGCACCCACCCTGTCCTGGCTCACGAGCATGGTGAGGAAAAGGAGGAGCAGGCGGGCACCCACCCTGTCCTGGCTCACGAGCATGGTGAGGAAAAGGAGGAGCAGGCGGGCACCCACCCTGTCCTGGCTCACGAGCATTTTGAGGAAAAGGAGGAGCAGGCGGGCACCCACCCTGTCCTGGCTCACGAGCATTTTGAGGAAAAGGAGGAGCAGGCGGGCACCCACCCTGTCCTGGCTCACGAGCATGGTGAGGAAAAGGAGGAGCAGGCGGGCACCCACCCTGTCCTGGCTCACGAGCATGGTGAGGAAAAGGAGGAGCAGGCGGGCACCCACCCTGTCCTGGCTCACGAGCATGGTGAGGAAAAGGAGGAGCAGGCGGGCACCCACCCTGTCCTGGCTCACGAGCATGGTGAGGAAAAGGAGGAGCAGGCGGGCACCCACCCTGTCCTGGCTCACGAGCATGGTGAGGAAAAGGAGGAGCAGGCGGGCACCCACCCTGTCCTGGCTCACGAGCATGGTGAGGAAAAGGAGGAGCAGGCGGGCACCCACCCTGTCCTGGCTCATGAGCATGGTGAGGAAAAGGAGGAGCAGGCGGGCACCCACCCTGTCCTGGCTCACGAGCATGGTGAGGAAAAGGAGGAGCAGGCGGGCACCCACCCTGTCCTGGCTCACGAGCATGGTGAGGAAAAGGAGGAGCAGGCGGGCACCCACCCTGTCCTGGCTCACGAGCATGGTGAGGAAAAGGAGGAGCAGGCGGGCACCCACCCTGTCCTGGCTCACGAGCATGGTGAGGAAAAGGAGGAGCAGGCGGGCACCCACCCTGTCCTGGCTCACGAGCATGGTGAGGAAAAGGAGGAGCAGGCGGGCACCCACCCTGTCCTGGCTCACGAGCATGGTGAGGAAAAGGAGGAGCAGGCGGGCACCCACCCTGTCCTGGCTCACGAGCATGGTGAGGAAAAGGAGGAGCAGGCGGGCACCCACCCTGTCCTGGCTCACGAGCATTTTGAGGAAAAGGAGGAGCAGGCGGGCACCCACCCTGTCCTGGCTCACGAGCATGGTGAGGAAAAGGAGGAGCAGGCGGGCACCCACCCTGTCCTGGCTCACGAGCATTTTGAGGAAAAGGAGGAGCAGGCGGGCACCCACCCTGTCCTGGCTCACGAGCATGGTGAGGAAAAGGAGGAGCAGGCGGGCACCCACCCTGTCCTGGCTCACGAGCATGGTGAGGAAAAGGAGGAGCAGGCGGGCACCCACCCTGTCCTGGCTCACGAGCATGGTGAGGAAAAGGAGGAGCAGGCGGGCACCCACCCTGTCCTGGCTCACGAGCATGGTGAGGAAAAGGAGGAGCAGGCGGGCACCCACCCTGTCCTGGCTCACGAGCATGGTGAGGAAAAGGAGGAGCAGGCGGGCACCCACCCTGTCCTGGCTCATGAGCATGGTGAGGAAAAGGAGGAGCAGGCGGGCACCCACCCTGTCCTGGCTCACGAGCATGGTGAGGAAAAGGAGGAGCAGGCGGGCACCCACCCTGTCCTGGCTCACGAGCATGGTGAGGAAAAGGAGGAGCAGGTGGGCACCCACCCTGTCCTGGCTCACGAGCATGGTGAGGAAAAGGAGGAGCAGGCCTGCACCCACCCTGTCCTGGCTCACGAGCATTTTGAGGAAAAGGAGGAGCAGGCGGGCACCCACCCTGTCCTGGCTCACGAGCATGGTGAGGAAAAGGAGGAGCAGGCGGGCACCCACCCTGTCCTGGCTCACGAGCATGGTGAGGAAAAGGAGGAGCAGGCGGGCACCCACCCTGTCCTGGCTCACGAGCAGGTTGAGGAAAAGGAGGAGCAGGCGGGCACCCACCCTGTCCTGGCTCACGAGCATGGTGAGGAAAAGGAGGAGCAGGCGGGCACCCACCCTGTCCTGGCTCACGAGCACGGTGAGGAAAAGGAGGAGCAGGCGGGCACCCACCCTGTCCTGGCTCACGAGCACGGTGAGGAAAAGGAGGAGCAGGCGGGCACCCACCCTGTCCTGGCTCACGAGCAAAGTGAGGAAAAGGAGGAGCAGGCGGGCACCCACCCTGTCCTGGCTCACGAACATTTTTAGGAAAAGGAGGAGCAGGCGGGCACCCACCCTGTCCTGGCTCACGAACATTTTGAGGAAAAGGAGGAGCAGGCGGGCACCCACCCTGTCCTGGCTCACGAACATTTTGAGGAAAAGGAGGAGCAGGCGGGCACCCAGCCAGTCCTGGCCCACGAGCATGGTGAGGAAAAGGAGGAGCAGGCGGGCACCCACCCAGTCCTGACTCACGAGCATGATGAGGAAAAGGAGGAGCAGTCAGGCACCCACCCTGATGTGGCTCACGAGCATGGTGAGGAAAGGGAGGAGCAGGGCTGCACCCACCCTGTCCTGGTTCACGAGCATGATGAGGAAAAGGAGGAGCAGTCAGGCACCCACCCTGATGTGGCTCACGAGCATGGTGAGGAAAAGGAGGAGCAGGCAGGCACCCACCCTGTCCTGGCTCACGAGCATTTTGAGGAAAAGGAGGAGCAGGCGGGCACCCACCCTGTCCTGGCTCACGAGCATGGACAGGAGGAGGAGCAGGCCTGCACCCACCCTGTCCTGGCTCACGGGCATGGACAGGAGGAGGAGCAGGCGGGCACCCACCCTGTCCTGGCTCACGAGCATGGAGAGGAAAAGGAGGAGCAGGCCTCCACCCACCCTGTCCTGGCTCACGAGCATGGTGAGGAAAAGGAGGAGCAGGCGGGCACCCACCCTGTCCTGGCTCACGAGCACGGTGAGGAAAAGGAGGAGCAGGCCTGCACCCACCCTGTCCTGGCTCACGAGCACGGTGAGGAAAAGGAGGAGCAGGAGGGCACCCACCCTGTCCTGGCTCAAGAGCAAAGTGAGGAAAAGGAGGAGCAGGCCTGCACCCACCCTGTCCTGGCTCACGAGCATGGTGAGGAAAAGGAGGAGCAGGCGGGCACCCACCCTGTCCTGGCTCACGAGCATGTTGAGGAAAAGGAGGAGCAGGCCTGCACCCACCCTGTCCTGGCTCACGAGCATGGTGAGGAAAAGGAGGAGCAGGCGAGCACCCACCCTGTCCTGGCTCACGAGCATTGTGAGGAAAAGGAGGAGGAGGCGGTCACCCACCCTGTCCTGACTCACGAGCACAGTGAGGAAAAGGAGGAGCAGGTGGGCACCCACCCTGTCCTGGCTCACGAACATTTTGAGGAAAAGGAGGAGCAGGCGGGCACCCACCCTGTCCTGCCTCACGAGCAAAGTGAGGAAAAGGAGGAGCAGGCGGGCACCCACCCTGTCCTGCCTCACGAGCAAAGTGAGGAAAAGGAGGAGCAGGCGGGCACCCACCCTGTCCTGCCTCACGAGCAAAGTGAGGAAAGGGAGGAGCAGGCGGGCACCCACCCTGTCCTGGCTCATGAACATTTTGAGGAAAAGGAGGAGCAGGCGGGCACCCACCCTGTCCTGCCTCATGAGCAAAGTGAGGAAAAGGAGGAGCAGGCGGGCACCCACCCTGTCCTGGCTCACGAGCAAAGTGAGGAAAAGGAGGAGCAGGCGGGCACCCACCCTGTCCTGGCTCATGAGCATGGTGAGGAAAAAGAGGAGGAGTCGGGCACCCACCCTGTCCTGGGTCACGAGCATGGTGAGGAAAAGGAGGAGCAGGCCTGCACCCACCCTGTCCTGGCTCATGAGCATGGTGAGGAAAAGGAGGAGCAGGCGGGCACCCACCCTGTCCTGGCTCATGAACATGGTGAGGAAAAGGAGGAGCAGGCGGGCACCCACCCTGTCCTGGCTGACGAGAATGGTGAGGAAAAGGAGGAGCAGGCGGGCACCCACCCTGTCCTGGCTGACGAGAATGGTGAGGAAAAGGAGGATCAGGTGGGCACCCACCCTGTCCTGGCTCACGAGCATGGTGAAGAGAAGGAGGAGCAGGCCTGCACCCACCCTGTCCTGGCTCACGAGCATTTTGAGGAAAAGAAGGAGCAGGTGGGCACCCACCCTGTCCCGGCTCACTAGCATGGTGAGGAAAAGGAGTAGCAAGCGGGCACCCACCCTGTCCTGGCTCACGAGCATGGTGAGGAAAGAGTAAAGGTCGGCCAAATGAGTGATATACATAGAGATGTCTTCACAGAAAAGACGGGATCGACCAGAAATTAGCGTAGGTATGCAGAAAATAAAATGCATAGGGAATCGTCAATGCACCTACTGCAGAAATATAATGAACTTTTCCCAATTACTGAGGTGCCCCCATGGGTTTGACTAAGACCTAGCGCAGTAATTGGAAAAAGAAACAGTTTAACTCGCGACTCAGGATTGCGCACAAATATTTTTTAGACCATCCTGATCAGAGACCTCCAGAACCTGATATCTGCCGCAATAACTCAAAGGTTTGTCCTGAACTCCACAGCACGGCATCACACATCAGTGGAGAGTCTGGCTGCCCTGCCCCTAGACCACCCCATATCCAGGGATGGCCTGGATCCCTGCATTGAGCTCGTCACTTATGTCTTTACCTTTGACTTTATTACTCACTTATAATATCCATATTTATTAAATAGGCATTAATACTTCTTTACTGACAGCCATTTACTGTACATTAGCATTACTGACTGAAGATAGGAAATGACTTTGACATGGAGTGGAACCGGTGGCCCGATTGGACTGGAAATGGTTTTAGTCTTCAAGTCAGAATCTTTTAATAGTACCTTGTTCTAGCAAACACGGCGCTACATGTGGTGGTGTTTGGTGTGTGATGGTAACAACCAAACATACAGGAATCAGGTCATTATAATATAGATATTAAAACACACCATTTATACGTGACAGTAGCGTACGTCAAAGCTAGATCGACTGTCCAGTAGCCATAAAAGGAAACATTAAGCCAATCTATAAAGTTTGTGTCCATCGCTTCACCATTATCGCCCTTCACTCTCACTCACTTGCCCACTTACTCGCTTTCTTACTCACCCACTCACTCACTCACTCACCCACTCACTCACTCACTCACCCACTTTCTCACTCACCCACTTTCTCATTCACTCACTCACTCACTCACTCACCCACTTTCTCATTCACTCACTCACTTTCCCACCCACCCACGCACTCACTCAGTCGCTTTCTCACTCAGTCACTCGCTTTTTCACTTACTCGCTTTCTCACCCACTCACTCACTTTCTCACCCACTCATTCGCTTTCTCACCCACTCGCTTTCTCTCTCACTTACCCACTCACTCACTGCCTTTCTCACTGACCCACTCACTCACTCAGTCACTTTCTCACTCACCCACTCACTCACTCACTCACTCACTCACTCACACACTAATATATATATATATATATATATATATATATATATATATATATATATATATATATATCATCAGCCATAACTAGTCCACTGCTGAACAAAGGCCTCCCCCAAACTTTTCCACGAATTCCTTGACTAAGCCAATCTTTGCCACGTTTTCCCTGCAAATTTCTCTATCTCACCTCTCCATCTGTCTGGCCTTTTTCTGCTACACTTACATGCTCTTGGTGTCCAGTGAGTCAGCCTCTTGCTCCATCGGTTATCTCTTATTCTTGCTTTATGGCCTGCCCACCTCCATTTCTGTTCATTTATAACTTCTATAATATCTCTGACTTTAGTCTGCTCTCTCACCCTGTCTCTTAAAGATATTCCCAACATTGACCTTTCCATTGCTCTCTGAGAACGGATTAATTTATTTTCCATTGATTCTGTCAATTACCAGGTCTCACAACCATACGTCATAGCTGGAATTATACATTCGTTATATACTTTTCGTTTCATACAAACTGGCAAGCTACTTTTCGTAATGTCTCTATGATTTCCGAAAGCTTTCCATCCAATTGTAATGCGTCTTTTTATTTCGCTATCATTATCTTTCGTTAATTTTAGTATTCGTCCCAAGTAGGCGTACTCCTTAACTTCTTCAAGAATTTCATCGCTTATTCTGATGACGCTCTTTGGTGTTTGTGAATTAAACATTAGTTTTTCTCCGGTTCATCTTCAATCCTACTTTCAGACTTTCTCTGTTTAGGTCATTTAACATTTCTTGCAATGCCTCCGCTGTTTCTGAGATTAGGACAATGTCATCTGCAAATCTTAAATGGTTTAGCTTTTCTCCATCAATGTTCACTCCTTTGTTTTTCCAGTCTAGCTTTCTGAAAATACTTTCTAGGCATGCTGTAAATAACTTTGGTGAAATTGTATCTCCCTGACGCACACCTTTCTCAATCTTAATTTTTTCCGAGTCCTTATGTAATTTAACTATAGCAGTTCCCTCTTTATATATGTCTTTGAGCAGTTTTACAATGTTCTCACTCACTCCTTGTTCTCGCAATGAATTTATAATCGCTATGTGCTCCACTGAATCAAAAGCCTTTTCGTAATCAACAAAACCTAAGCACAGTGGTTTATTATATTCTGTAGTTTTCTCAATTAGCTGATTCAATGTATGTAGATGATCAGTGGTCGAATACCCGCTTCGGAATCCTGCCTGTTCACGAGGTTGGTTTTCCTCCAAAATTGTTGTTATTCTGTTCGTAAGGACTTTAGTGAAGAGTTTGTAAATGACTGATAATAAGCTAATGGGTCGATAGTTACTAAGATCTTTTGAGTCACCTTTTTTGTAGAGCAAAATAACTATTTCATATATATATATATATATATATATATATATATATATATATATATATATATATATATATATATATATATATATATATATATATTAAAGCCAATCTATAAAGTTTGTGTCCATCGCTTCACCATTATCGCCCTTCACTCCCACTCACTATCTCACCCGCTTTCTCACTTACCCACCCACTCACTCACTCACTTCTCACTCACTCACTCACTCACTCACTCACTTTCTCACTCACCCACTTGCTCACTCACTCACTCACTCGCTTTCTCACTCACCCACTCACTCACTCACTTGATCGTTTTCTCACTCCCCCCTGGCTCACTCTCATTCTCAATCGCGTACTCACTCACTCACCCACTCACTCACTCACCCACTCACTCACTCACCCACTCACTCACTCACCCACTCACTCACTCACCCACTTTCTCACTCACTCACTTTCCCACTCATTCACTCACACACCCACACACCCACCCATCCACTCACTCACTCACTCGCTTTCTCACTCACTCACTTTGTCGCTCACTCATTCACTCACTCACTCACTCACTTACCCACCCACCCACCCACTCACTCACTCACATTCCCACTTACACACTCACCCACTCACCCACTTACTTCTCCATTTACTCCCTCACCCACCCCCTCACTCACTCAATCACCCACTTACCCTCACTCATCCACTCATTCACTCTCTTACTTGCTCTCTCACTCACCCACTCACTCACTCACTCACTCACCCATTCATTCACTCACTCACCCACTCACTCATTCACCCACTTACTCACCCATTCATTCACTCACTCACCCACTTATTTATTCACCCATTCATTCTCTCACTCACTTACCCACTCACTCACTTACCCATTCATTCACTCACTCACACTCACTCACTCACTCACTCACTCACTCATTCACCCACTCACTCACTTACCCATTCATTCACTCACTCACACACTCACTCACTCACTCACTCACTCACTCACCCACTTTCTCACTCACTCACTTTCCCACTCACTCACTCACACACCCACTCTCGCTTTCTCACTCACTTTGTCGCTCACTCATTCACTCACTCACTCACCCACCCACCCACCCACTCACTCACTCATTTTCCTACTTACACACTCACCCACTCACTCACCCACTTACTCCCCCACTTACTCCCTCACTCACCCCCTCAATCACCCACGTACCTTCACTCACCCACTCATTCACTCTCTTACTTACTTGCTCACTCACTCACCCACTCACTCACTCACTCACTCACCCATTCATTCACTCACTCACCCACTCACTCACTCACTCACCCACTCATTCACTCTCTTACTTACTTGCTCACTCACTCACCCACTCACTCACTCACTCACCCATTCATTCACTCTCTTACTTACTTGCTCACTCACTCACCCACTCACTCACTCACTCACCCATTCATTCACTCTCTTACTTACTTGCTCACTCACTCACCCACTCACTCACTCACTCACCCATTCATTCACTCTCTTACTTACTTGCTCACTCACTCACCCACTCACTCACTCACTCA
This sequence comes from Coenobita brevimanus, assembly GCF_032717465.1. Classification (NCBI taxonomy): domain Eukaryota; kingdom Metazoa; phylum Arthropoda; class Malacostraca; order Decapoda; family Coenobitidae; genus Coenobita; species Coenobita brevimanus. Next base: position 80,715 of record NW_027643856.1, read on the forward strand.
CTCACCCATTCATTCACTCACTCACCCACTCACTCACTCACTCACTCACTTACCCATCCATTCACTCACCCACTCACTCACTCACACACCCATTCATTCATTCACTCACTCACTCACCCACTCACTCACTTACTCACCCATTCATTCACTCACTCACCCACTCACTCATTCTCACTCACACACCCACACACTCACTCACTCTAGCACTGTTAAAATTAGCCAGTCAAAGGCTCACTCAACATGCCATTCTCTCCATCACTGTCACTCGAGAATTTCAGTTATTACATTTGGATATCAGTTGTGTGTGTGTGTGTGTGTGTGTGTGTGTGTGTGTGTGAGAGAGAGAGAGAGAGAGAGAGAGAGAGAGAGAGGAGTCTGAAGGCGTGAAATTACGGCAGAGAAGTGCAATGGGGAGCGAGAAGAAGTATTTAGGAGATGGCGGGAGTGAGAGAGGGAAAATAGGGAGTGATGGATTGGCAGATGTAAATTTGGGGAGTGAAGGAGCGAGAGTAATTTTCTGGATGGGTGAGGGAGGAGTGGAGGATGAGGCAGTGAATTAAAATCGAGAGACGAGCTTGAGTGTGTCATTATTGGAACAGATCTAATATTTCACTCCAGCTAATGTCAGATGATTTTATTCAGCTGAGAGTAAATTATAGGAGCCTGAGAGGGTTATCTGAGGCTTTAGCCGGAATCTGAGGAGTTAAATGAATGATGAATATTATTATGTATCAGAATGGTATAGATTTATCGAAGAAACGGTTTTTAAATAAGGCGCCAGTATGAGGAATTAGAATGGCAGGGAATTTTGATATTCAGGTTTGATATTTCGTCCTTATATATTTTCATAAATTTACAATACAGCATTTATCTATTTCTTCTTGCAGAATTTATATTTGTCCGAGGTTCGTTTGATATTTTATCCTGGGTTATTTTCATAATCTTATAATGTGGCATGCAATTCTCTATCTTTTTACATTAATAATTTTGACGAGACCTTCAAGACTTGTTGCTCTAAGCGACGTGAACACACCCTTCCACAGTGGCTGTCGTCTGCAGGATTGTTGTGACATTTTAAACTGAGTGTGCTGGGAAAGGTGCGCATTATCTTGGTTAACTTCATCACAAAATTACAATGCTTGGGAATTGCTGGAAATGGCCTCGCATGGCTTCACCAATTTCTAACCGGGAAGAAAATGTCTGTTGTGGTGGATGGTGGTAGAGTTGCTTCCGAGCTGTGTTAAGTGGAGTACCCCAGGGGCCAGTGTTAGGCCCTGTATTGTTTTTTTTTTTATATACATCAGCCACTTGGCTTTAGCTTTGAACTGGCAATACAAGAGTTTTGCTAATGATTTAGAAATATATTTAAAAGTTAACAGGAACAGTAGTGTGTGTATTCTCTGTGGTCTTACCAATTGTCAACGTGATATAGACATGGTGAACAATATAAGTGCCCCCACAAACTCCTGCAAGTTATCAGTGTTTGCCGGATCACTAAATAGCGTGGGGTCACTACACGCTCAGAGTTGGTGTACCATCCTTTAAAAAAATTCCTGTCGGGATTGTTGCTCATGCATAAAGCATTATACAGTACCAGTATTGTATTCATCTTAGATATTTTACTGATGCACTAAATGACATTTATGCTGAAAAGTTCTCCATAGAGTTTGCTAAAAACCATGCAAGCTTATTGTGTGTGTTTGTATTCAGCACATTTTTACCAAGTGTTATGAATCTTATGACAGAATAGATAGGCAAGGTATGTGGAAGGTATTAAGAATATATGGAGTGAATGGGAAATTGTTGAATGCTGTGAAGAGTATGTATGAAGGAGCTAGGGCTACGGTGCGAGTGGATGGTGAGCTGAGTAAGTTCTTTGATCTCAGTGTGGGACTGAAACAGGGTTGTGTGATGTCTCCATGGCTGTTTAATATATACATGGATGGGGTTGTAAAGGAGGTGCAGGGTAGGGCAGTGGATGTGGGGGTGGCTCTAATGAATGAGGGTGAGATTTGGAAGATTCTGGTGTTGCTGTTTGCTGATGATACAGTATTGTTGAGTGAAGATGAATGGGAGTTGCAAGGTTTGGTGAATGAATTTGGGACAGTGTGTAGGAGGAGGAAGCTGAAAGTTAATGTAAACAAAAGTAAAGTTATGGTGTTTGAGAGGAATGAAGTCACAGAATGTACAGTGAGGTTGGATGGTGAGGATATGGAGAATGTGAGTGCATTCAAGTACTTGGGTAGTGTGATGAGTAAGGATGGAACTTTGGGGGATGAAGTGCGTGAAAGGGTACAGCAGGGAAGGAAGGTTGTTGGTACACTGAAAGCAGTGATGAGAAATAGGGAGGTGAGTATGGAAGTTAAGAAGTCACTGCATGATATTATTGTGATCCCTACCCTGACGTATGGAAGCGAGGCGTGGACCTTGCAAGAGGGGAACAAGTCAAGAGTGAGAGCAGTGGAAATGAGTTACTTGAGAGGAGCATGTGGAGTGACGTGGAGGGACAGGTTGACGAATGAAGAAGTGAAGGAACGTTGTGGGGTGGATGTGGACATGTGGAGAGAATGGAGAATGAAAGACTGACTAAGAGGGTGTATGTAGGTGAGGTGGAGGGAGGGAGAGGGAGGGGTAGACCGAGGATGAGGTGGAGGGATGGAGTTGAGAGGTATATGAGGGAGGGGGGGTGAGTTGGGGGAGGGTAGTCAAATGGTGGGTGACAGAGCGACTTGGAGGCGTTTTGTCTGTGGCCACCCTTTGCGGGATTAGGGCGTCGGGCTATAGATAGATAGATAGCTTATTATTATTATTATTATTTCTCACCATCCAACATCGCTGTACATTCACTAACTTCACCTCTCTCAAAGACCATCACTTTACTCTTCCCTACGTTTAAGTACTTGGGTAGTGTGATGAGTAAGGATGGAGGTTTGGAGGGTGAAGTGCTTGAAAGGGTACAGCAGGGAAGAAAGGTTGCAGGTTCTTTGAAAGCAGTGATAAGAAACAGGGAAGTGAGCATGGAAGTGAAAAAGTTACTACATGACAGTATTGTGATACCAACTCTAACGTATGGAAGTGAAGCTTGGACATTGTTGGAAGGACACAAGTCAAGAGTGAGAGCAGTGGAAATGAGTTATTTAAGAGGAGCCTGTGGAGTCACGTGGAGAGACAGGCTGACGAATGAGGATATAAAGGAGCGTTGTGGTGTTGATGTGGATGTGATAGGAAGCGTTATGAGGAACACACTGAGGTGGTTTGGCCATGTGGAGAGGATGGAGGGTGAAAGACTGACGAAGAGAGTGTATGTGAGTGAGGTGGAGGGGGGAAGAGGGAGGGGGAGGCCAAGGATGAGATGGAGGGATGGGGTGGAGAGGTATATGAGAGAGGGGTGTGTGAGTTGGGAGCAGGGCAGTGAAATGGCGGGGGACAGGGCGACTTGGAGGCGATTTGTTTGTGCCCACCCCAAACGGGATTGAGGCGTCTGGCAATAGATAGATAGATTATTATTATTATTATTATTATTATTATTATTATTATTATTATTATTATTTTTCTATTGTTATAATTTTTATTATTATTATTATTATTATTATTATTGTTATTATTATTATTATTATTATTATTATTATTATTATCATTGTTATTATTGCTGTTATGATTATTATGATTATGATTTATTATTATTATTATTATTATTATTATTGTTCTTGTTTTACTACTACTACTACTACTCTTATTACTATTACTTTTGTTGTTGTTGTTGTTGTTCTTGTCCTTGTTCTTCTTGTTCTTCTTCATTATTATTATTATTAATATTATTATTATTACAATTATTAGTATTAGTATTGTTATCATTGTCATCATAATTATCATCATTATCATCATTATTATTATCATGATCGTTATTATTATTATTATTATTATTAATTATTGTTGTTCTGAAGGCTTATTTTCCAGTGTCTTCACAAGACTGTCATTGCCACACGCGTCTCTTGGAGCACAGAGAGAGAGAGAGAGAGAGAGAGAGAGAGAGAGAGAGAGAGAGCCAACTTTCTCTTAGTGGCAAAGTTAGTCGTGTTTTTCAAGTGCCTTTCCTTCCTTATTCTTGCCTGCCCCGCCACTGGCTTGGTGGGTTAGTGCAGCTTAAGCCTTATATTAGCAGGCTGGCTTGGCGCTCCTGGCTTTATACTAGTGGCTTTTCAGTGTTATAAACCACTGGAGAGAGTGTGGAAGTAGAGACTGACTAGGAGAGTGCTTGTGCGTGAGGTGGCGTGGGAGGGGGAGAGTGAGGACGAGGTGGAGGGATTTGGTGGAAAGGTGAGTGAGTGTTGTGAGTTGGAGGGAGGGCAGATTGATGGGATAACGGTGTTGGCTGTAGATAGATAAATAGATAGATAAATGGCCAGATAGATATATACTTACAATCACGTTGGTACCGATGGATAGATAGATGGGCGAATAGATAGATAGACGGACCGACAGACAGGCAGAGAAAATAGATACACAGATGGACCGATAGACAGATACAGATAGATAGACAGATAGATAGAAGTTTTGTCTTATATATTTCTTGTGTATAAAATCCTCTTATGGCAGGAAGAACAGTTGTACAAAATCTGTTAATGTTCCCCTGTTGCCTTTACATCATTTTATTTACTATCTATCTGTCTATCTATCTGTCTGTCTATCTGTCTATCTATCTGTTTGTCTGTTTATCTCTGTCTATCTGTCTATCTGTTTATCTATCTGTCTGACAATCTTTAGCCAGACGCCATAATCCCGTAAGGGGTGGTCGTTTGTCTTTGAGTTAGTTGTTTTACGGGGAGGGGCACTAACCCTCCGCCAACCCACTTGTTGACACGTAGGGAACACGTATGGGTTGGTGATATGGTTACCACCCAGCGTTGTAAATGGTTTTCTGGCTTACAGGAAACCATTAGGCTTGTCACTCAATGTAAAGCCACCTGAAAAGGAAAGAAGAGTAATAAAAAGTGACAGGAAAGATGGGAGAAATAGGGAGAGAGGAGGACAGACACAGAAAAAGAATGATAAAGGTGAGGGAAGAAGTAGGCAGCACTACATCAAGTGAGTGGATGATGGTGAGAAATAGGAAGAGAGGAGGGCAGACAGAAAAAGAATGATAAAGGTTAAGGAAGAAGTAGGCAGCACTACATCAAGTGAGTGGATGATGGTGAGAAATAGGAAGAGAGGAGGGCAGGCACAGGAAAAGAATGATAAAGGTGAAGGAAGAAGTAGGCAGCACTACATGAAGTGAGTGGATGATGGTAGGAAATGGGAAGAGAGGAGAGCAGACACAGAAAAAGAATGATAAAGGTGAAGGAAGAAGTAGGCAGCACTACATCAAGTGAGTGGATGATCATTTACCATTATAAACAAAAACAGCATTGTGGTTTTGGTTCCCCAGGTGTTTAATTAAGGACAGGTGTGTTTAATTAGGACTTACCTGGCTGTATTAATTTACATATTTATTTATTATTTATTTATTATTATTATTTATTATTTTTTATTATTTATTATTTATTATTTTTTATTATTTATTATTACTTCCAATTAGAGATCCGGAAGTTGTTATTTTCTGTGTCATTTGTGTGTGTGTGTGTGTGTGTGTGTGTGTGTGTGTGTGTGTGTGTCGGTTTCTCTCTCTCTCTCTCTCTCTCTCTCTCTCTCTCTCTCTCCGTTGAATAAGGATAATAAACATCACTGCCTGAGGGGAAAGTGAATCCAACTGAAAGTGAAATAGGAAAGAAATGGGTGAAATAGGAAAGAAATGGGTGAAATAGGAAAGAAATGGGTGAAATAGGAAAGAAATGGGTGAAATAGGAAAGAAATGGGTGAAATAGGAAAGAAATGGGTGAAATAGGAAAGAAATGGGTGAAATAGGAAAGAAATGAGTGAAATAGGAAAGAAATGGGTGAAATAGGAAAGAAATGGGTGAAATAGGAAAGAAATGGGTGAAATAGGAAAGAAAATGGGTGAAATGGGAAAGAAATGGGTGAAATAGGAAAGAAATGGGTGAAATAAGATTAAATTGGTTGAGAAATGGGTTGAAATTGGATGAAAAATTGGGTGAAATAGGAGTAAATGATATAATAGGATGAAATGGGATGAAAAATTGGGTGAAATAGGAGTAAATGATTTAATAGGTTGAAATGGGATGAAAAATTGGGTGAAATGGGTTGAGAAATGGGTTGAAATGGGATGAAAAAATGGGTGAAATGGGCAAGGCAGGTTGAAATGAATTGAGAAATTGGGTAAATTGGTTGAAAAATTTGGGTTGAAAAATGGGATGAAATAGGCAAGATAGGCTGAACATGGTTGAGAAATTGGGTGTAATAGGAGAGAAATTAGGTGAAATAGGGTGAAATGGGTTTTAAAATTAGGTGAAATGGGCAAGGTAGGGTGAAATGGGCAAGATAGGGTGAAATGGGTTGAAAATATTTTGAAATGGACCAGCAGAGGGTGAAATGGGTTGAGAAAGTGGGTGAAATGGGGAGAGAAATAAGGTGAAATAGACAAGGTAGGGTGAAATGGGTTGAGAAATGGGTTGAAATGGACAAGGGAGAGTGAAATGGGTGAGAAATTAAATGAAATGGGAGAGAAATAAGGTGAAATGGGCAAGATAGGGCGAAATGGGTTGAGAAATAGGTTGAAATGGACTGGCAGAGACTGAAATGGGGTGAGAAATTAGGTGAAATGGGAGAGGGATAGGGTGAAATGGGAGAGAAATAGGATGAAACGGGAGCGAAATAGGGTGAAATGGGAGAG
>NW_027643856.1:92500-95000 GCF_032717465.1 Coenobita brevimanus
GTGTGTGTGTGTGTGTGTGTGTGTGTGTGTGTGTGTGTGTGTGTAATACTAACGTGTATAAAGAGACGTGTGTGTGTGTGTGTGTGTGTGTGTGTGTGTGTGTGTGTAATACTAACGTGTATAAAGAGACGTGTGTGTGTGTGTGTGTGTGAGACAGCAAACAGAATTTAAATAATTACACTTCTCTTGCTCTAATTCCTCCCATCTTCTCTTGCTCTAATTCCTCCCGTCTTCTCTTGCTCTAATTCCTTCCATCTTCTCTTGCTCTAATTCCTCCATATTATCTTGCTCTAATTCCTTCCATCTTCTCTTGCTCTAATTCCTCCCATCTTCTCTTGCTCTAATTCCTCTCATCCTCTCTTGCTTTCTTTCTTTATTCCAGACTCATTATCCTGCTCCATCTCCTTTATTCACATCATTTATCATTTATTCATTCTTGCCTTGTGTCTGTGAATAAAGAAGCTTATCGTAAATTTATTGTTTATTGTCATCTCATTCTCCCTCTCCTTCTCCATTATTCCTTCCTCATTTGTGCCACACCCATTCCCTCTCTCTCTCTCTCTCTCTCTCTCTCTCTCTCTCTCTCTCTCTCTCTCTCGTGTTTTCATTCCGCCTGTATCGTCTTATTAGCCTTCTGTACTGCTTGCCGTCCTTTTATTGCCGTCTTTACTTATTACCCGTCCCCCACCCCCTTGAGGGGCTCGGGGACGGGTGTTGTTTCCACTCGGTTTGTCTGTCTGTCTGTCTGTCTGTGTTTGTCTGTCTGTCTGTCTGTCTGTCTGTTAACAACTTTACGCTAAAACTACTGGTGTTATTTTGACTAAAGTTACAGGTATGATGGCCTGTGACCTGATTACCTGACTCAATTTTGGGCCAAACTGGGCCCAGGCCCAGGATGTGGCCCTTAAAAAAAAAAAAAAAAAAAAAAAATTTCGCCACAACTCCTTTCCAATTCATCAATCGACATGACACCCAAACCCAAAGGTGCATCTTTCAAATCTGCATCCTATAACACGCTTCATTACATCAGGGGGGTCACCCCCAGTTAGCGGTAGGGGGGTCAGTGTGCATCCTATAACATGCCTCATTACATCAGGGGGGTCACACCCCAGTTAGCGGTAGGGGGGTCAGTGTGCATCCTATAACATGTCCCATTACATCAGGGGGGTCACCCCCCGGTTAGCGGTAGGCAGGGTCAGTGTCAGGTGGGTCGGACCTAAAATTTCAGATGGGCATAAAATCGTGAATTTTCTCTCGATTTACTCCAAATTTGATATGTGACATCTTTGACTAGATATCCTGTTGTGTTTATACGTCAGCACTAAAATGACTGCCGGAGACGGGTTTGCTGTACCTTGGCACCGCTTCATGTTGCCTCTTTACTAATTACTTATTGCCTCTTTTCTTATTGCCCGCTTTACTTATTGCCCTTTTTACTTATTGCCCGCTTTATTGCCCGCTTTATTGCCCGCTTTATTGCCCGCTTTATTGCCCGCTTTATTGCCCGCTTTATTGCCCGCTTTATTTATTGCCGTTTTTCCTCTTTTTTTTTTTCCCGGGAAAATGTTAAGACAGTGGCGTGGGGACGAGGCATGACAGGAAAGCCAGACAACTCAGCCTTAGATTAAAGGAAAGGAAAGGACGAGGAGGAAGGAGAGGTGGGGGAGGAGGAGGAGGAGGAGGAGGAGGAGGAGGAGGAGGAGGAAACAGAAGGAAAAGTAGAGGAGGTTTGAAAGTAAGAAGGAAAACTGAAAGAAAAGTCCTGACGATCCGATAGTTGTATTGAGAAAGTGTTGTCTTTCTATCTAAGGTATGAAAAAAAAAAAAAAAAAACAGATTTCTTGATGCAGGACCAATGACGGAGAAATTTGAGTGAAAGAGAGAAAGTTTGAGAAAGTGAAAGAAAGAGTGAGAGAAGAGATAAATGTTTAAATCCACTAAGGTTTTTGAGTTCACGTGGCGCTGTCCTCAGTGGCGTGGCCTTTTATTTATTTATTTTTTTTTTGCGAGGAAGAAGGAACCCAAGGCTGCACCCGCAATAAACAGTTTAGGAGGGGAAGATGTGAGGGAGACTCCTTTGTGCTTCCTTTTCCAAAGTTGGTCCTTGAAATGCCCACCAGGTCAGTGCCAGGTCAAACAAGGTCAGCTCCAGGTCAACCAAGGTCGGCGTGAGGTCAACCAAACTCTCTGAAAACCAGGTCGACCCACAGGAAGATCGAACTAGCGTGGTTGTCGATGGTGTGAGTCAGATTTCAGTCGTATTTAAATGCTAGAGTCTGATTTCAGTCGTATTTAAATGCTAGAGTCAGATTTCAGTCGTATTTAAATGCTAGAGTCAGATTTCAGTCGTATTTAGATGCTAGAGTCAGATTTCAATCGTGTTTGAATAAGTCTAATTTCAGTCGTATTTCAAGTAAAATTTCAGTCGTATTTAAATGCTAGAGTCAGAGTTCAGTCGTATTTAAATGATAGATTTCAATCGTATTTAAATGCTAGTCAG
>NW_027643856.1:100000-135000 GCF_032717465.1 Coenobita brevimanus
CTCCTCTCTTCCCTCCCTCCTCTCCCTCCTCTCTTCTTCCCTCCCTTCTTTCCTCCCTTCTTTCCTCCCTAAATCTCTCTCCTTAAACAACCATTATTTCTTTATGTCTGTCTGTTTAGGGTGTCTATCTATCCATCTGTCTATCCACATGTCTGTCTATACACACACACACACACACACACACACACACACACACACACACACACACACACACACACACACACACACACACACACACACCATACTTTACCACACACAAGCACACTACACCACGCACTACCACACCAGTCACTACCCCCCCCACACACCACACCCTACCACACTACTCCACCAACACCACCACACCAGTCACTACCCCCCCACACACACCACACCCTACCACACTACTCCACCACACACCACCACACCAGTCACTACCCCCCCCACACACACCACACCCTACCACACTACTCCACCACACACCACCACACCAGTCACTACCCCCCCCACACACACCACACCCTACCACACTACTCCACCACACACCAGTCACTACCCTACACCACACACAAACCACACCCTACCATACTACACCACACACCACCTCACCAGTCACTACCCTACACCACATCACACCTGCCTACACCACAACATACTCTCCCACACATCACTAAAAAATGAATGCTGGGTGGTTAAGGACGTTCCCTAACTCCTCTCCCGTTGCGATTTGTTTTGTTTATTACACCTTACTGTCCTCCTCTGTGCTTCATAAATCCTTCCAACATCGCCATACTCTGCATGAATAACGTACACAAGGATATTAACCAGCCATATGCAAAAATAAACGCTAAGGAAGAGGTGTTAGGGAGCTTCCATACCCGACAGGAATACGAACCCAGCTCCCTAACACTTCATCCTTAGCGATTTAGTTTTAGATATGGCTGGTTAGTATCCTTTTGTACGTTTTATTTGTGCAGAGTATGGCGATGTTTGAAGGATTTATGCAGCACAGCCTTGGACAGTAAGGTGTAATAAACAAAATAAATCGCATAGGAAAAGGTGTTAGGGAGATAAGAACATCCTCAGCAGATAAGAATGTAAAAATATGAATTTCTTTTGGTTGAGTTAGTAAATGTGTTTGTTGGAACGAGGGAGGGAAGGAGGAAGGAGGGAAGGAAGGGAGAAATGAAGGAAGGAAGGGAGAAATGATGGAAGGGAGAATTGAATGAATGAATGGAGAAATGAATGAATGAAGGAAGGAGAGGAGAAATGAAGGAAGGAGGGGAGAAATTATGGAAGGAAGGGAGAACTGAATGAATGAATGAAGGGAGAAATGAATGAATGAATGAAGGAAGGAAGGGAGAAATGAAGGAAGGAAGGGAGAAATGATTGAATGAAGGAAGGAAGGGAGAAATGATTGAATGAAGGAAGGAAGGGAGAAATGAATGAAGGAAGGAAGGGGGAAATTAATGAATGAAGGAAGGAAGAAATGAATGAAGGAAGGAAGGGAGAAATGAATGAAGGATGGAAGGGAGAAATGAATGAAGGAAGGAAGGAAGGGAGAAATGAATGAAGGACGGAAGGGAGAAATGAATGAAGGACGGAAGCGAGAAATGAATGAAGGAAGGAAGGGAGAAATGAATGAAGGAAGGAAGGGAGAAATGAATGAATGAAGGAAGGAAGGGAAAAATGAATGAATGAAGGAAGGAAGGGAGAAATGAATGAAGAAAGGAAGGGAGAAATGAATGAAGAAAGGAAGGGAGAAATGAATGAAGGAAGGAAGGGAGAAATGAATGAATGAAGGAAGGAAGGGAGAAATGAATGAAGAAAGGAAGAGAGAAATGATTGAAGGAAGGAAGGAAGGGAGAAATGAATGAATGAAGGAAGGGAGAAATGAATGGATAAATATGTGAATGAATGAAGGAAAGAATTATGGGAAAAATGAAGCCATGAGTGAAGAAAGGAAGGAAAGAAGGAAACGAATGAAGGAAAGAAAGGTAGCTGAAGAATTAGCTGTGCAGGTTGAGAGAGAGAGAGAGAGAGAGAGAGAGAGAGAGAGAGAGAGAGAGAGAGAGAGTAAAAACAAACCTTGGGCAAGATAAGAGAGAGAGAGAGAGAGAGAGAGAGAGAATAAAAACAAACTTTGAACAAGATAAGGGAGGAGAGAGAGAGAGAGAGAGAGAGAGAGAGAGAGAGAGAGAATAAAAACAAACTTTGAACAAGATAAGGGAGGAGAGAGAGAGAGAGAGAGAGAGAGAGAGAGAGAGAGAGAGAGAGAATAAAAACAAACTTTGAACAAGATAAGGGAGGAGAGAGAGAGAGAGAGAGAGAGAGAGAGAGAATAAAAACAAACTTTGAACAAGATAAGGAGAGAGAGAGAGAGAGAGAGAGAGAGAGAGAGAGAGAGAGAGAGAGAATAAAAACAAACTTTGAACAAGATAAGGAGAGAGAGAGAGAGAGAGAGAGAGAGAGAGAGAGAGAGAGAGAGAGAGAGTAAAAACAAACTTTGAACAAGATAAGGAGAGAGAGAGAGAGAGAGAGAGAGAGAGAGAGAATAAAAACAAAAATATAAAAAGAGAGAGAGAGAGAGAGAGAGAGAGAGAGAGAGAGAGAGAGAGAGAATAAAAACAAACTTTGAACAAGATAAGGGAGGAGAGAGAGAGAGAGAGAGAGAGAGAGAGAGAGAGAGAGAGAGAATAAAAACAAACTTTGAACAAGATAAGGGAGGAGAGAGAGAGAGAGAGAGAGAGAGAGAGAGAGAGAGAGAGAGAGAGAGAGAGAGAGAATAAAAACAAACTTTGAACAAGATAAGGGAGAGAGAGAGAGAGAGAGAGAGAGAGAGAGAGAGAGAGAGAGAGAGAGAGAGAGAGAGAGAGAGAGAGAGAGAGAATAAAAACAAACTTTGAAAAAGATATGGTGAGAGAGAGAGAGAGAGAGAGAGAGAGAGAGAGAGAGAGAGAGAGAGAGAGAGAATAAAAACAAACTTTGAACAAGATAAGGAGAGAGAGAGAGAGAGAGAGAGAGAGAGAGAGAGAGAGAGAGAGAGAGAATAAAAACAAACTTTGAACAAGATGAGGGGAGGAGAGAGAGAGAGAGAGAGAGAGAGAGAGAGAGTAAAAGCAAACCTTAGGCAAGATAAAAGAGAGAGAGAGAGAGAGAGAGAGAGAGTAAAAGCAAACCTTAGGCAAGATAAAAGAGAGAGAGAGAGAGAGAGAGAGTAAAAGCAAACCTTAGGCAAGATAAAAGAGAGAGAGAGAGAGAGAGAGAGAGAGAGAGAGAGTAAAAGCAAACCTTAGTCAATATAAAAGAGAGAGAGAGAGAGAGAGAGAGTAAAAGCAAACCTTAGGCAAGATAAAAGAGAGAGAGAGAGAGAGAGAGAGAGTAAAAGCAAACCTTAGGCAAGATAAAAGAGAGAGAGAGAGAGAGAGAGAGAGAGAGAGAGAGAGAGAGTAAAAGCAAACCTTAGGCAAGATAAAAGAGAGAGAGAGAGAGAGAGAGAGAGAGAGAGTAAAAGCAAACCTTAGGCAAGATAAAAGAGAGAGAGAGAGAGAGAGAGAGAGAGAGAGAGAGAGTAAAAGCAAACCTTAGGCAAGATAAAAGAGAGAGAGAGAGAGAGAGAGAGAGAGAGAGAGAGAGAGAGAGAATAAAAACAAACTTTGAACAAGATAAGGAGAGAGAGAGAGAGAGAGAGAGAGAGAGAGAGTAAAAGCAAACCTTGGGCAAGATAAGAGAGAGAGAGAGAGAGAGAGAGAGAGAGAGAGAGAGAGTAAAAGCAAACCTTGGGCAAGATAAGAGAGAGAGAGAGAGAGAGAGAGAGAGAGAGAGAGAGAGTAAAAGCAAACCTTGGGCAAGATAAGAGAGAGAGAGAGAGAGAGAGAGAGAGAGAGAGAGAGAGAGAGAGAGAGAGAGAGAGAGAGAGAGAATAAAAACAAACTTTGAACAAGATAAGGAGAGAGAGAGAGAGAGAGAGAGAGAGAGAGAGAGAGAGAGAGAGAGAGAGAATAAAAACAAACTTTGAACAAGATAAGGAGAGAGAGAGAGAGAGAGAGAGAGAGAGAGAGAGAGAATAAAAACAAACTTTGAACAAGATAAGGAGAGAGAGAGAGAGAGAGAGAGAGAGAGAGAGAATAAAAACAAACTTTGAACAAGATAAGGGAGGAGAGAGAGAGAGAGAGAGAGAGAGAGAGAGAGAGAGAGAGAGAGAGAGAGAGAGAGAGAGAGAGAGAATAAAAACAAACTTTGAACAAGATAAGGAGAGAGAGAGAGAGAGAGAGAGAGAGAGAGAGAGAGAGAGAATAAAAACAAACTTTGAACAAGATAAGGGAGGAGAGAGAGAGAGAGAGAGAGAGAGAGAGAGAGAGAGAGAGAGAGAGAGAGAGAGAGAGAGAATAAAAACAAACTTTGAACAAGATAAGGGGAGGAGAGAGAGAGAGAGAGAGAGAGAGAGAGAGAATAAAAACAAACTTTGAACAAGATAAGGGGAGGAGAGAGAGAGAGAGAGAGAGAGAGAAAGTTACATGAGTTACATAGATACACAGACCACACAGACCTTACGGTCCCTACGAGGTGGTCCGGCCTTAATACTAATATGCCTTAATACTAATACAGTGCATAGGAGCAGGAGAAAAGGATAGCACAGCAGAAGGCTCTCTCCCCCACCCTCCAGACCCTCCGGCATTTGCCGTACAGGAAACAAGAGAGGAAGTAATACCTTGCAGGAATGAAAAACCTGAAGGAATTTTATAGGATCGGCAGAAAGTAGAATAATATGAAAAAGGAAAATTTGGGCATACAGCCACATACATTATGCGTGCAATTTTTTTTAATGATTTTTTTAATATATAAAAAGATGAATAGAATGTTTATCTATTATATATTCCATAAAATATTGTCTGTGTCTAATAGACAGATGAATGCAGACGCGAATATGCAATAATTGCTCCATCCTAACTAAACGATACCAATTGCGTCGAGATACATGTCCAGTCTCTTTTTAAACATATTTATGGTACCACTTTCAATCACATTCCCAGGGAGTTTATTCCATTCGCTTACAACAGAGTAAGTGAAGAAGTTTTTGGTTGTATCAAGATTAGCCCTCCTTGCTTGCAACTTCATACCATTTCCTCGAGTTACAGTCTCGGCAATTACTGTGAATAGCTTGCTTGAATCAGTATTACTAAAGCCTTTTAGAATCTTAAAACATTCAATCAGTTGTCCTCTGAGTCTCCGTTTTCTAAGAGAGAATAGGTTTAATTCCCTGAGTCTCTCGAGGTATGGTTTATTCCTCAGGGACGGGATTAACTTGGTAGCCCTACGCTGGACCGCTTCCAGTATTTCTATATCTTTAATTAGGTGAGGCGCCCAAAATTGCACTGCAAACTCTAAGTGTGGCCTGACTATGCTTTTGTATAGGGGGATTACAATATCTTTGCATTTATATGTAAAATATATAGGGCCTAGGGCCCTGTTGGCTTTATTGGCGGCAGAGATACATTGATTCGAACATTTCAGATCGTCTGAAATTAGTACGCCTAGATCTTTAACTACTGAGGACTTGCTAATGATTTGGTCCTTCATTTCGTAATCATACCTTTTGTTTTTCTTCCAACATTGCAGTACTTGACATATACTTACATTGAAGGGCATTTGCCATTTTTCTGACCAGCTGACAATTTTGTTAAGATCATTTTGAATGTTAATTCTGTCTTCTTCAGTTAATATAGTGTTGCCGATTTTTGTGTCGTCCGCAAATTAGGAAATGAAGTTGTTTAGGCCAACATCGATATCGTTAATATACATAATAAATAAGACTGGTCCCAACACTGATCCCTGAGGAACACCACTGGTCACTGGAGCCCAGTCTGACTCTACTCCATTTATAACAACTCGTTGCTTTCTCTCAACAGCAACGTACCGGGTATCCTTCTATGAATATTTCCGTCAATTCCAAGTAATCTTACTTTTGTCATTAGTTTATCATGCGGCACTTTGTCAAAGGCTTTCTGGAAGTCTAAGTAGATTATATCAAGTGACCTGGTACAATCATTCATTTTAAAAAGTGTATCGTAAAACTCAATTAAATTTGTCACGCATGATCTCAGTGTTCTAAAGCCATGCTGGCTGTTCCTAATTACGTTATTAGTTTCTAGGAACTCAACTATCCTATCTCTAATTAATGATTCGAGGATCTTTCCCATGACAGAGGTTAGGCTAATCGGTCTATAATTACCTGGTTGATCTCTACTGCCCTTTTTATATATAGGGGTCACGTTAGCCAGTCTCCAGTCTGCTGGAACCTTTTCTTGTTGTAGGGACTTGTTAAAGATAGATGTTTGAGGACTGCATATTACATCCATCACATTTTTCAGTATTTTAGGGTAGAAATTGTCTGGGCCGGGAGTCTTATTACTGTTCATTTTATTAAGTTTATCTCTCACTTCATTACTGCTAATATGCATATCACTTAGTGCGTTTTGGGTTGATATTTGATGCTCTTCGATGGTGTCATTGGCGTCTACTGTGAAAACTGAACGGAAAAACTTGTTTAAAGTAGAGAGAGAGAGAGAGAGAGAGAGAGAGAGAGAGAAATGTGTGCAGGTAGGGGCCGAAGCTATACAAAGCCGGCCTCTCCAAACTTCATATAAACAAACCAGGGAATTAGTGAAGGAAGAATTGGATGATTGGAAGGGAAGGAGGGAGGCAACGAGGAAGAAGAAAGGGAGGGAAGGAGGAAAGAAGGAAGGGAGAAGGAAAGAGGGAGGGAGGGAAGAAGGAGAGGAGAAGGATAGAGGGAAGGAGAGAAGAAGGAGGGAAGGAGGGAGAGAAAGTAGGGAAGGAAGGTTCTGGGTAGGAGCCGAGATGGTGCCAAGCCAGACCCTCCAGACTTGAAGTAAAGGAAGGAAGATTGATGTGGGAAGGAAGGGAGAAGGAAGGGAGGAAGGAAGGAAGGAAGGAGGAGGGAAGGAAGGAAAGAACGAACGAAAGAAGGAAGGAAGGAGGGAAGAAAGGAGAGAAGGAAGGAAGGAAGGGAGGAAGGAAAGAAGGAAGGAGGGAAGGAAGGAAAGAAGGAAGGTAGGAGGGAAGGAGGAAACACGAAGGAAAAGGAGAATGAAGGATGAAGGAAAAGAAGGAAAGAAAGGAGAAGTCTGTGAGAGAGAAAGGAAGAGGGAGGAAAAGGAAGGAAAGAGGGAGGAACGGAAGAAGGAAGAGGGAGAGTAATAAAGTATGGATTAGGAAGGAAGAAATGAGGAGAAGGGGAGGGAATACACACACACACACACACACACACACACACACACACACACACACACACACACACACACACACAGAGCACCTATATACTCTAAATTCCACAGCGACGCAAATGAAAAAAACTGTTCAGAAAAGTTATAATTTTAGATTTGGGGAGCTACCGTAACACCTCTTCCCTAGCGACTTATCCTACACGGCACACTACATAATCCCGCTGTATTATAGAAGAAAATATTTAGAGTTATACACAGAGTATTTAGAGTTATACACAGACTGTTCAGAGTTGTACACAGAATATTCAGAGTTATTCACAGAATATTCAGAGTTTTGCGCAGAATATTTAGAGTTATGCGCAGAATGAGTTGCTTAGGAAAAGGTGTTAAGAAGTCCCCTGCAACACAATGGCTCTCTTTCTCTCCAGTTAAGGAAGCTCCCTAACACGTCTTCCTTAGCGATTTAGTTTTGGATATGGCTGGTTAATATCCTTTTGTACATTATTTATGCAGAGTACGGCTATGTGGATATGATGGAGAGTGAGAGACTGACGAGGAGAGTGTATGTGAGTGAGGTGGAGGGGGGGAGAGGGAGGGGGAGGCCAAGGATGAGATGGAGGGATGGAGAGGAGAGGTATAAGCGAGAGGGGGGTGTGAGCTGGGAGCAGGGCAGTGAAATGGCGGGGGACAGGGCGACGTGGAGGCGATTTGTTTGTGGCTACCCAGTACGGAATTGAGGCGTCTGGCAATAGATAGACAGATAGATAGACATTATTTATGCAGAGAATGGCTATGTTGGAAGGATTTATATAGCACGGAAGAGGGTAATAGGGTGGAATAACCAAAATAAATCGCTTAGGAAGAGGTGTTAGGGAGCTTCCATATGCGACGAGATGGTGGTTCTAAAATATTGCTGTGATTTTCGTGCTTGGCCACAGAAACAGCCATTGTTGCAGCGCCGTCTGAAGAAAATTGACAACTGGCGAAATACACTGAAATCCCTATCTGTGTTAATGGCTGTTGCAGATGGCTTCGTTCTTTACCCCTATGTATTGGTCAGACTTTGGCAGGAGGCCTGTGTGTGTGTGTATGGTTGTGTCCCTATTTATTATTATTATTATTATTATTATTATTATTGTTATTATTATTATTATTATTATTATTATTATTTTTATTATTATTATTATTATTATTATTGTTATTATTGTGGTTGTTGTTGTTGTTATTATTATTATTATTATTATTATTATTGTTATTATTATTATTATTATTATTATTATTATTATTATTATTATTATTGTTGTTGTTGTTATTATTATTTTATTTTATTTTATTATTATTATTATTATGCAATTTCCCGGTGCGAGAGAGAGAGAGAGAGAGAGAGAGAGAGAGAGAGAGGGAGGGAGGGAGGGAGAGAAAGAGAGAGACAGAGAGACAGAGAGAGAATGAAAATCTGCATGTGTGTGTGTGTGTGTGTGTGTGTGTGTGTGTGTGTGTGTGTGTGATAAATACAAACTTTAGGCTTTACATGAAAAAAGTTAAGGATTTTTAATTTAATCAAAAACTTATTTGTGGTCGGGATGCTGATTTCTGAGAGAGAGAGAGAGAGAGAGAGAGAGAGAGAGAGAGAGAGAGCCTGTGGTGGAGGCAGCCTTTATCTCACTCACCGCCACATCTTCCATTATATTAGATTAAAAACGTCTCTCTCTCTCTCTCTCTCTCTCTCTCTCTCTGAGCTACAAATCGTCACCAGACACTAATTTCTTTACTTCATCAATTATAGTTTCTTTAAATGAGAGAGAGAGAGAGAGAGAGAGAGAGAGAGACAACCTTAAAACAACAGGACACCAAGTAATCCAGTCATTCCCAACTCAACGTCAGAGCTTTAGAGGCTCCCTAACACCTCTTCCTTAGCGATTTATTTTTGGATGCAACTAGTTAATATAAGTTTTTGTTTTGTTAATGAAGTGTATGGTAATGACGATCGATCGAGCGAAGCGATCGAGCGATGTTTATTCTAAGTTTGACAATAAGAGGCCCAACCCGACACACACACACACACACACACACACACACACACACACACACACACACACACACACGAATGACAATTTTAGATGTGGGCAATTGTTGATTCTGGTGGGGTGGGGGGGGCCTTCCTCCCTCTGGCTCCAGGCAAAAACTTTCTCGTGTGCCGACCACCGTGTCCCTGGGGGGGTCCGCTGCGGGGCCACATCCAGCATTTCTGGTCTTTTACAGTACGCCTGGACCAACCTTCTTGTGTTTCGGTCTCCGGGGTGTGGCAGTCTCTCCACATTTCGTTTCGTGTCGTTTCGTTTCTAAAGCCTCCCTATTCAGTCCCTTGTCTCTGAGGTCACACTCTGTGATCCTGCCCCGGGTCTTTTTCGGTCTGCCTCTCACAACCCTCCCCCAACATTCATACCTCTCACCCTCCACACCCAGTTGTCATCCCCAATCCTCTCCACATGCCCAAACCATCTCAGTCTACCCCTCCTCATCACAAGACCAATACACTCCAGTTCCATCCTTCCTCCCAAACCATCTCAACCTACCCCTCCTCATCACAGCACCAATACACTCCAGTCCCATCCTTCCTCCCAAACCATCTCAATTTACCCCTCCTCATCACAACACCAATACACTCCAGTCCCATCCTTCCTCCCAAACCATCTCAATCTACCCCTCCTCATCACAACACCAATACACTCCAGTCCCATCCTTCCTCCCAAACCATCTCAATCTACCCCTCCTCATCACAACACCAATACACTCCAGTCCCATCCTTCCTCCCAGACCATCTCAGTCTACCCCTCCTCATCACAACACCAATACACTCCAGTCCCATCCTTCCTCCCAAACCATCTCAATCTACCCCTCCTCATCACAACACCAATACACTCCAGTCCCATCCTTCCTCCCAAACCATCTCAGTCTACCCCTCCTCATCACAACACCAATACACTCCAGACACATCCTTCCTCCCAAACCATCTCAATCTACCTCTCCTCATCACAACACCAATACACTCCAGTCCTATCCTTCCTCCCAAACCATCTCAATCTACCCCTCCTCATCACAACACCAATACACTCCAGTCCCATCCTTCCTCCCAAACCATCTCAATCTACCCCTCCTCATCACAACACCCATACACTCCAGTCCCATCCTTCCTCCCAAACCATCTCAATCTACCCCTCCTCATCACAACACCCATACACTCCAGTCCCATCCCTCCCCTCAACTCTTCCATCATAAACCCAGCCCTCCCAGGCCTCACACTCAGGGACGCACTGCAGCACATCCACCTAATCACCGTCATTTCTGTGCATTTTAGCCTACGAATATCCTCTTCCATTACATTTGCTTTTTAAACTGTCTAACACACTTCTCTGCTGGTGCTGTCAGTCCTTCAAAGTAATAACTGGCCAATTCCGGAGCTGTCTTCCTAGGCCTGTCCTTCTCTCCCACCGCCTATGACCTCCAGTGTTTGAAGTGCAGTGTTTCCAGGCAGCTCCTAATGACCTAATCTTAATTTCACTCCCTGGCTGGTTCAATATCACATTAAAAACAGCAAGCTTTGTAGTCGCAAAGCCTTGGGTTCTTTATTTTCCGAGTAAAAAAGCTCCATCTCATAATACAAGCACTGCGGACATAAACAGTGATCCAGCCTGTGCGATAAATGGAAAGAAAATGAGAAAGTATTTGTGGAAAAGGGGCGGCATTTCTCGTGTATTTAGGAAGCTTACTAACACATTTTCCTTAGCGATTTATTTTCGGATATGGCTGGTTAGTTATCTGTCTATCTATCTATCTATCTATTGCCAGACGCCTTAATCCCGTAAGGGGTGGCCACAAACAAATCGCCTCCATGTCGCCCTGTCCCCCGCTATTTCACTGCCCTGCTCTCAGCTCACACCCCCTCTCTCATATACCTCTCCACTCCATCCCTCCATCTCATCCTTGGCCTCCCCCTCCCTCTCTCCCCCCCTCCACCTCTCTCACACACACTCTCCTCGTCAGTCTCTCACATTCCATCTCTCCACATGGCGATGTCAGAATTATTACAGTAACGCAGAAGACGACGACGAAGTGTAATAAGCAAACTAAATCGCTAAGGAAGAGGTGTTAGGGAGCTTCCTCTTGTCTGCGAATTTCAGGACTTACCAGATATCATTGACCTGGTGACTGACGGTTGGCCAGGAGTATTATTGGTTTATTATTATTATTATTATCATCACCATCATTATTATTATTGTTGTTATTATTATTATTAATTATTATTATTATTATTATTATTATTATTATCATCACCATCATTATTATTATTGTTGTTATTATTATTATTAATTATTATTATTATTATTATTATTGTTACTACTACTACTACTCCCAAAATGAGTGTTTATATTCTTATACCAGTTTTTATTCCACCTTTATTTGGAAGAGTTAGGGGTCAGCCAAAAGGTAGATATGATGCCTGTTGTTAGGGCAATTGGTCGGAGGTCAAGGTCAGAGGGAAAAGGCAAACATTAACCATCAGGATCAGTGTAGGAAAAGTGTATGGTAGGATACTTATAGACAGAGTTAGAGAAAGAACAGAGAAATTAGTTGGAGAAGAACAGGGAGGCTTTAGGAAGGGAAGAGGTTGTGTAGATCAGATATTCATTCTTAGGTATTTAGTGGAAAAGTTTCTAGAGAAGGGAAAGAAGTTGTATGCGGCTTTCATGGATTTGGAGAAAGCACATGACAGGGTGGATAGACAAGGATTGTGGAAAGTATTAAGAATATATGGAGTAGATGGGAAGTTGTTGAATGCTGTGAAGAGTATGTACGATGGTGCGAAGGCTGCAGTGTGTGTGGATGGTGAACTAAGTGAATTTTTCTCTTTGAAAGTTGGGTTGAAACAGGGATGTGTCATGTCTCCATGGTTGTTCAATCTGTACATGGATGGGGTAATAAAAGAGGTACAAGGTAGGGTAGTGGATGTTGGAGTGGCCCTGGTGAGAGAGGATAGTGTTTGGAAACTCCCTGTACTGTTGTTTGCAGATGATACTGTGTTGTTGAGTGAAGACGACGAAGGGGAGCTGCAAGGCTTGGTGGATGAGTTTGAGAGAGTGTGTAAGAAACGGAAGCTAAAGGTGAATGTAGGGAAGAGTAAAGTGATGGATCTTTGAGAGAGGTGAAGTCAGTGAATGTACAGCGAGGTTGGATGGTGAGGAATTGGAAAATGTGAGTACGTTTAAGTACTTGGGTAGTGTGATGAGTAAGGATGGAGGTTTGGAGGATGAAGTGCTTGAATGGGTACAGCAGGGAAGAAAGGTTGCTGGTTCTTTGGAAGCAGTGATAAGAAACAGGGAAGTGAGCATGGAAGTGAAAAAGTTACTACATGACAGTATTGTGATACCAACTCTAACGTACGGAAGTGAAGCTTGGACATTGTTGGGAGGACACAAGTCAAGAGTGAGAGCAGTGGAAATGAGTTATTTAAGAGGAGCCTGTGGAGTCACATGGAGAGACAGGCTGACGAATGAGGATATAAAGGAGCGTTGTGGTGTGGATGTGGATGTGATAGGAAGCGTTATGAGGAACACACTGAGGTGGTTTGGCCATGTGGAGAGGATGGAGGGTGAAAGACTGACGAAGAGAGTGTATGTGAGTGAGGTGGAGGGGGGAAGAGGGAGGGGGAGGCCGAGGATGAGATGGAGGGATGGGGTGGAGAGGTATATGAGAGAGGGGGGTGTGAGTTGGGAGCAGGGCAGTGAAATGGCGTGGGACAGGGCGACTTGGAGGCGATTTGTTTGTGGCCACCCCAAACAGGATTGAGGCGTCTGGCAATAGATAGATAAATCAGTGTAAATAGCCTTTGTCCAATTTAGAGTGAAAGACTAACTAGGAGAGAGTATGTGAATGAGATGGAAAGGGGGAGAGGGAGGGGGAGACCGAGGATGAGATGGAGGGATGGGGTAGAGAGGTATATGAGAGAAAGGGGTGTAAGCTGGGTAGATGGTGAGTGAGAGACTAACTAGGAGAGGGTATGTGAGTGAGGTGGAGGGGAGGAGAGGGAGGGGGTGACCGACGGTAAGATGGAGGATGGGGAAGAGAGGTATATGGGTGAGGGGGATGTGAGTTGGGGGGATGGAGGGTGAGAAACTAACTAGGGCAGTGTATGGGAGTGAGATAGAGGAGGGGGGAGAGGGAGAGGGTGACCGAGGATGATATGGAGAGATGGATTGGAAAGGTGTATGAGACAGGGGACGTAAGTTGTGGGGGAGGGCAGCGAAATCACAGAGGACAGGGCGACATGGAGGCGATTTGTTTGTGGCCACCCCTTACGGGATTAAGGCGTCTGACTATAGATAGATAGATACAGTAGACTGATTGATCTTACTTGAGCCAAAGCTAGTGGAAGGGTTAGGGCTCAGGCAAGGATTAAGTAATTCTTTTTTTAGGGCAATCAGTCGAAGGTTAGGGGTCATATGCGTGGTGGTTAAGTAAATTCCCTAACACCTCTCCCTTACCGATTTATTTCTTCTTATGCCTGGCTAGTATCGAATGTACGCTGATTATGGTGATACTGGAATGATTTAGGTGGCGCGGACGAGGACGGCAAGGTGCACTAAGCTAAGTAAATCGCTTAGGAAGAAGTGTTAGGGAGCTTCCCGACGATGCCAGTTGGTGGACGCGGGTATTGCACACTCATCATTCATTCTTCCTTATATATAGTTGAATTATTTTTTTATTAACAAGATTATCTATTTATTTATTGATTTACTTAGTGTTAATAATATGTATCACACTATGCTTCTCCTTCTTCCTAAATTACTCTCTCTCTCTCTCTCTCTCTCTGAACTGCACATCTCTTGACACACACACACACACACACACACACACACACACACACACACACACACACACACACACACACACAGCACGAACTCTTTCTCTCTCTCTCTCTCATCTGCATGTAAACACAGTGGTAAAATTAGAGTGAGAGTTGACTGTGGCCAGGGGAGAGAGAGAGAGAGAGAGAGAGAGAGAGAGAGAGAGAGAGAGAGAGAGAATGAGTGAGTTCATGCATGTGTGTGTGTGTGTGTGTGTGTGTGTGTGTGAGAGAGAGAGAGAGAGAGAGAGAGAGAGAGAGAGAGAGAGAGAGAGAAAGTGAGTGAGTTCGTGCATGTGTGTGTGTGTGTGTGTGTGTGTGTGTGTGTGTGTGTGTGTGTGTGTGTGTGTGTGTGTGTGAAAGAGAGAGAGAAAGTGAGTGAGTTCGTGCATGTGTGTGTGTGTGTGTGTGTGTGTGTGTGTGTGTGTGTGTGTGTGTGTGAGAGAGAGAGAGAGAGAGAGAGAGAGAGAGAGAGAGAGAGAGAGTTACATAGAGTTACATAGATACACAGACCACACAGACCTTACGTTCCCTACGAGGTGGTCCGACCTTAATCCTAATATAGTGCATAGGAGCAGCAGAAAAGGATAGCATAGCAGAAGGCTCTCTCCCCCACCCTCCAGACCCTCCGGCATTTGCCGTACAGGAAACAAGAGAGGAAGTAATACCTTGCAGGAATGAAAAACCTGAAGGAATTTTATAGGATCGGCAGAAAGTAGAATAATATGAAAAAGGAAAATTTCGGCATACAGCCACATACTTACTCTGTGCATGCATTTTTTTTTTTTTCTTAATCAAAAGATGAATCTATTATATATATCGTAAAATATTGTCTGTGTCTAATAGACACATGAATACAGACGCGAATATGCAATGATTGCTCCATCCTAACTAAACGATACCAATTGCGTCGAGATACATGTCCAGTCTCTTTTTAAACATATTTATGGTACCACTTTCAATCACATTCCCAGGGAGTTTATTCCATTCGCTTACAACAGAGTAAGTGAAGAAGTTTTTGGTTGTATCAAGATTAGCCCTCCTTGCTTGCAACTTCATACCATTTCCTCGAGTTACAGTCTCGGCAATTACTGTGAATAGCTTGCTTGAATCAGTGTTACTAAAGCCTTTTAGAATCTTAAAACATTCAATCAGTTGTCCTCTGAGTCTCCGTTTTCTAAGAGAGAATAGGTTTAATTCCCTGAGTCTCACGAGGTATGGTTTATTCCTCAGGGACGGGATTAACTTGGTAGCCCTACGCTGGACCGCTTCCAGTATTTCTATATCTTTAATTAGGTGAGGCGCCCAAAATTGCACTGCAAACTCTAAGTGTGGCCTGACTATGCTTTTGTATAGGGGGATTACAATATCTTTGCTTTTATATGTAAAATGTCTTTTGATGAAGCCTAGGGTCCTGTTGGCTTTATTGGCGGCAGAGATACATTGATTCGAACATTTCAGATCGTCTGAAATTAGTACGCTTAGATCTTTAACTAGTGAGGACTTGCTAATGATTTGGCCCTTCATTTCGTAATCATACCTTTTGTTTTTCTTTCCGCATTGCAGTACCTGACATATACTTACATTGAAGGGCATTTGCCATTTTTCTGACCAGCTGATAATTTTATCAAGGTCATTTTGAAGGCTAATTCTGTCTTCTTCAGTTAATATAGTGTTGCCGATTTTTGTGTCGTCCGCAAATTTAGAAATGAAGTTGTTTAGGCCAACATCGATATCGTTAATATACATAATAAATAGGACTGGTCCCAACACTGATCCCTGAGGAACACCACTGGTCACTGGAGCCCAGTCTGACTCTACTCCATTTATAACGACTCGTTGCTTTCTCTCACTTAACCAGCAACGTATCCACCTATGAATATTTCCGTCAATTCCAAGTGATCTTACTTTTGTCATTAGTTTATCATGCGGCACTTTGTCAAAGGCTTTCTGGAAGTCTAAGTAGATTATATCAAGTGACCTGGTACAATCATTCATTTTAAAAAGTGTATCGTAAAACTCAATTAAATTTGTCACGCATGATCTCTGCGTTCTAAAGCCATGCTGGCTGTTCCTAATTACGTTATTAGTTTCTTGGAACTCAACTATCCTATCTCTAATTAATGATTCGAGGATCTTTCCCAAGACAGAGGTTAGGCTAATTGGTCTATAATTACATGGTTGATCTCTACTGCCCTTTTTATATATAGGGGTCACGTTAGCCAGTCTCCAGTCTGCTGGAACCTTTTCTTGTTGTAGGGACTTGTTAAAGGTAGTTGTTAGAGGACTGCATATTACATCCATCACATTTTTTAGTATTTTAGGGTAGAAATTGTCTGGGCCGGGAGTCTTATTACTGTTCATTTTATTAAGTTTATCTCTCACATCATTACTGCTAATATGCATATCACTTAGTGCGTTTTGGGTTGATATTTGATGCTCTTCGATGGTGTCATTGGCGTCTACTGTGAAAACTGAACTGAAAAACTTATTTAAAGTAGAGGCAATTTCCTGATCGTCCGAGATAAGAGCACCCTCGTCGCTGATAAGTGGACCAACGCCCGCCTTGAGTCTCTTATTGCCGTTAATGTATCCATAAAAAAGCTTAGGATCCGTAGAACTTGTTTTTGCTACATCAATTTCAAATTGTCGTTTAGCTGTTCTAATGAGTTTTTTAACTTTTCTTCTACTGCTGGTATATTGCCCTGTGAGTAAATCACTGGTGTGACTTTTAAGCAAGGTGTGGAGACGGTTTCTTTCTTTAATTGCTCTGCTAATATCGGCATTAAACCACGCTGGTTTGTTTCTACCCATGTTTTGTCTGGATTTCATTGACACGTACTTGTATTGAGCGGTCATGAATACGTGCTTAAATTCTGCCCACATTTCGTTTACATCATTAATTCTTTCTATGTGCTCAGCTAGTGTACTCAGGGCGTCCTTTAGGCCGTTAAAATCTGCGTTTTTATAGTCCGGCATCTTAGTTTTACTTGTGCACTCATTATGTGAGAGGTTCATGGAAAATCTTATGAGATTATGATCGCTAGAGAGAGAGAGAGAGAGAGAGAGAGAGAGAGAAAGTGAGTGAGTTCGTGCATGTGTGTGTGTGTGTGTGTGTGTGTGTGTGTGTGTGTGTGTGTGTGTGTGTGAGAGAGAGAGAGAAAGTGAGTGAGTTCGTGCATGTGTGTGTGTGTGTGAGAGAGAGAGAGAGAGAGAGAGAGAGAGAGAGAGAGAGAGAGAGAAGGGGGTATGGGTCACTCTATCACTCAGGCCAAACCCAGTCCTTCTCACACATTGTCTGGCTCACTCTCTTGTTGTTATTCTCTGGGTCTCGCTTCAGTCAAAAATAAATCAATAATAAATCTAATAACTGGACACAAGAGAATGGCCGTCTTTGTGGAAATCTTTGGCCGTCTGGTTTATAATTCTGTCTATCTATATCTACCAGTCAATCTGTTTATCTATCTATCTATAGCCAGACGCCATAATCCCGTAAGGGGTGGCCGTTTGTCGTTGAGTTAGTTGTTTTACGGGGAGGGGCACTAACCCTCCACCAACCCACTTGTTGACACGTAGGGAACACGTATGGGTTGGTTATATGGTTACCACCCAGCGTCGTAAATGGTTTCCTGGCTTACAGGAAACCATTAGGCTTGTCACTCAATGTAAAGCCACCTGAAAAGGAAAGAAGAGTAATAAAAAGGGACAGGAAAGATGGGAGAAATAGGAAGAGAGGAGGACAGGCACAGAAAAAGAATGATAAGTGTGAAGGAAGAAGTAGGCAGCACTACATCAAGTGAGTGGATGATGGTGAGAAAGAGGAAGGGAGGAGGACAGACACGGGAAAATAATGATAAAGGTGATGGCAGAAGTAGGCAGCACTACATCAAGTGAGTGGATGGTGGTGAGAAATTGGAAGAAAGGAAGGCAGACACAGAAAAAGAATAATGAAGGTGAAGGAAGAAGTAGATAGCACTACATCAAGTGGGTGGATGATGGGAAAAATAAGAAGAGAGGAGGACAGACACAGAAAAAGAATGATAAAGGTGAAGGAAGAAGTAGGCAGCACTACATCAAGTGAGTGGATGATGATTATAATTGGCCATATTTAATTTAGTTTTTTTTTTGGGGGGGGAGGGGGAGACACTTTTTGCTCAATATGATGAAAGAAAAGGTGCAGGTTGGAAGTTGTGTGTGTGTGTGTGTGTGTGTGTGTGTGTGTGTGTGTGTGAGAGAGAGAGAGAGAGAGAGAGAGAGAGAGAGAGAGAGAAAGAGAGAGAGAGGTGAGGAGTGAGGGATGTATGAAAGAGAGTGAGAGGGTAATGGGGACTCGGGAGTCGGATAATGAGGGGCGGAGAGGGAGAGAATAGAGGAGGGGGAAGGAGTGGGGGAGGAGTAGAGTGAGGGGGAGAGGGAAAGGGAGGCAATGGAAGGGTATGGAAGAGTGGAAGAATGATGGCAGAAGTTCAGCCATTTATTGTAGACATAATTAGTTCCCTGCCCCATCATCTTAAATTCTCTCCCTCATACTGTTCCCTCCCTCCCTCCCTCTTTACCTCCTTCCCTCCTTCCTCTACCTCCCTTTCTCCCTCCCTCCCTCCTCTACCTCCCTCTCTCCTTCCCTCCCTCCCTCCCTCCCTCTTTTCTTTCTTTCCTCCGTCTCTTCCTTCATTCCACTTCTTTCCTTCCTTCACAATATTCCCTTCCTCCATCCCTCCCTTCCCCCCTCCCTTCTCTCTCTCTCTCTCTCTCTCACCATTCCTCCTTCCCTTTACCACCTTCCTCTTCTCCCTCTACTTTTCTCTCCCTCCCTCCCTCCCTCTTCTCCTCTTTTCTCTCCCCTTCTCTCCTCCCTCCCTCCCTCCCTTCACAAAGCTCCTCTTCTCATTACACTCACATCTGCTGAGGAAGAGGAAGAGGAAAAGGAAGAGGAGGAGGAGGAAGAGAAAGAGAGGAAGGAGGAGGAAGAGGAAGAGGGGGAGGAGGAGGAAGAGGAGGAGGAGGAGGAAGAGGAGGAGGAGGAAGAGGAAGAGGAGGAGGAGGAGGAAGAGGAAGAGGAGGAGGAGGAGGAAGAGGAAGAGGAGGAGGAGGAAGAGGAAGAGGGGGAGGAGTAAGACCCGTATTCTCATTGGTTAATGAAGCTCTCTAACACCTCTTCCTTAGCGATTTATATTGTTTATAGCACTTTACTGTCCTCCTCTGGGTTACATCAATCCTTCCAATATCGCCATATTCTGCATAAACACCGTACAAAAGGATATTAGCCAGCCATATCCAAAAATAAATCGCTTAGGAAGAGGTCTTAGGGAGCATCCTTAACCGAGGATAGTGAGGCAGGAGAAGAGGAGGAAGAGATGGAGGACGAAGACGTTATGATCGTGTTTTGAGTGGATTTGAAAATATAATACCTTTGCACCTTTCCCTTTGCGATTTGTTTTGTCTTTTACACTTCGGTATTCCCTTCTATCTGTCTATGGCCAGACGCCTTAATCTCGTAAGGGGTGGCCACAAACAAATCGCCTCCATGTCGCCCTGTTCCCCGCCATTTCACTGCCCTGCACCCAGCTCACATCCCCCTCTCTCATATACGAGTACCTCTCCACTTCATCCCTCCATCTCGTCCTTGGCCTTCCCCTCCCTCTGCCCCCCTCCACCTCACTCACATACACCTACACTATTATAATGATTTACAAAACTCAGTAGAGATTGATCAGGAGTTATGTGCAAAATAAATAGGTATGGAAAAAGTAATAGGGAGCCATGTGTGTCATAGATTGCGGCCCTATGTATGCATAAACAAGCCTTGAACTACACACACACACACACACACACACACACACACAATGCGTTCACCTTCTGCCAATCTTCTCCATCTTGAGGCTTGAATTCTGGGTAAATTCTGGGTGTAAATTCTGGGTGTAAATTCTGGGTGTAAATTCTGGGCTGAATGGTGGACTTGTATTTAGATTATTAAGGCCTTTATGTTGGAGGGGGTAGGGTGACGGTGAGGGGGTAGGGTGGGGGAGTAGGGTGCGGGTGAGGGGATAGGGTGAGAGGGTAGGGTGAATGTGAGGGTGTAGGGTGAGGGTGAGGGTAAGGGGGTGAGGATGTGGGTGAGGGTGAGGGGGTAGGGTGGGGGTGAGGGGATAGGGTGAGGGTGAGGGTAAGGGGGTAGGATGAGGGGGTAGGGTGAGGGTGAGGGTGAGGGTGGGGGTGAGGGTGAGGATGAGCGGGAGGGGATATGGTGAAGAGGTAGGGTGACGGTGAGGGTCGGGGTGGGGGTGGCGGTGGGGGTGACGGTTAGGGTGAGGGTGAAGGTGGGGGTGAGGGTGAAGGTGGGGGTAGGGTGAAGGTGAGGGTGTAGGGTGAGGGTGGAGGGTGAGGGTGGGGGTGAGGGTGAGGGTGAGGGGGTAGGGTGGAGGGTGAGGGTGAGGGGGTAGGGTGAGGGTGAGGGTGAGGGGGTAGGGTGAGGGGATAGGGTGAGGGGGTAGGGTGGAGGGTGAGGGGGAATGTAAAGGTAAGGAGAAGCCCCATTCTTGTTATTTTTATTTTTATTATTATTATTTTTGTTTACAATTTGTGTATGGTGAAGGTGATAAATAAATGACCGTCTGAGATATTTTCCTTCACGTAACACAGCGTCCTTTGGGAGAGAGTGGCCGCTGTCTTAATGCTCTGCTTGACCCTGTTAGAGCTACCTCCCTCTCTCTAATTCTTTCCCTTTTTAGATCAACAGCACACTGTCTTCATCGCCTTGATCAAACCAGACCTAATCGACATCTCGTGTTCCATATTATAGTCTCTCACACTCCCTCACTCGATCTAACTCTAGCTTTAATTGTCTCTCTGTCTCACTGTCTCACTCCATCTAACTCTTAGCTTTGTCTCTCCGTCTCTCCAGGTGCACAACGCCACTGCTGTGTTCATCGTCAACTTAACCCTGTCAGACCTGATGCTGGGAGTGTTCAACCTGCCCCTGGCCGCCTCGCTGTTCGTGCACCGCGCCTGGGTACACACGGGCTTCCTGTGCATGCTGTTCCCCTTCCTTCGCTACGGACTGGTGGCCGTGGCCGTCTTTACCGTCCTGGCCATCACCATCAACAGATACGTCATGATCGCACACCCCAAACTCTATCACAAGTTAGTAAGGGCAGACGTTAGATTTATTGATTTCCTATTCCTTTTGTCTCGTAGATTAGTTACATTAGTCACAACCTACCCTGTTGCAGAGGACCTGGTGCTGGAGAGGACGCCTTCACGTGGTGGCACCGATACGAACGGACGGAGGGACTACCCAGTTATACAAACGCCCCTCAGTTTCCCTCCTATCATCTGAAAGGTGGGTGGTGGGGTGTGGAAAAAGGGAAACTAAGACCTGCAGCCCACCGCGTGTACGCCCAGATGAACCTGTAGCCACAACAACAACAACATCAATAGAAAACATTAGGTTCAAAGCTTTTCCTTAACTCCATCAGCCCGAGGACGTTTTATTTAATTATCCCTACTACCAGTATTAAGGCACTAGAGTGAGTTAGGTGCAGTATTAAGGCACTAGAGTGAGTTAGGTGCAGTATTAAGGCACTAGAGTGAGTTAGGTGCAGTATTAAGGCACTAGAGTGAGTTAGGTGCAGTATTAAGGCACTAGAGTGAGTTAGGTGCAGTATTAAGGCACTAGAGTGAGTTAGGTGCAGTATTAAGGCACTAGAGTGAGTTAGGTGCAGTATTAAGGCACTAGAGTGAGTTAGGTGCAGTATTAAGGCACTAGAGTGAGTTAGGTGCAGTATTAAGGCACTAGAGTGAGTTAGGTGCAGTATTAAGGCACTAGAGTGAGTTAGGTGCAGTATTAAGGCACTAGAGTGAGTTAGGTGCAGTATTAAGGCACTAGAGTGAGTTAGGTGCAGTATTAAGGCACCAGAGTGAGTTAGGTGCAGTATTAAGGCACTAGAGTGAGTTAGGTGCAGTATTAAGGCACTAGAGTGAGTTAGGTGCAGTATTAAGGCACCAGAGTGAGTTAGGTGCAGTATTAAGGCACTAGAGTGAGTTAGGTGCAGTATTAAGGCACTAGAGTGAGTTAGGTGCAGTATTAAGGCACTAGAGTGAGTTAGGTGCAGTATTAAGGCACTAGAGTGAGTTAGGTGCAGTATTAAGGCACCAGAGTGAGTTAGGTGCAGTATTAAGGCACTAGAGTGAGTTAGGTGCAGTATTAAGGCACTAGAGTGAGTTAGGTGCAGTATTAAGGCACTAGAGTGAGTTAGGTGCAGTATTAAGGCACTAGAGTGAGTTAGGTGCAGTATTAAGGCACTAGAGTGAGTTAGGTGCAGTATTAAGGCACTAGAGTGAGTTAGGTGCAGTATTAAGGCACTAGAGTGAGTTAGGTGCAGTATTAAGGCACTAGAGTGAGTTAGGTGCAGTATTAAGGCAGTATTAAGGCACTAGAGTGAGTTAGGTGCAGTATTAAGGCACGAGTGAGTTAGGTGCAGTATTAAGGCACTAGAGTGAGTTAGGTGCAGTATTAAGGCACTAGAGTGAGTTAGGTGCAGTATTAAGGCACTAGAGTGAGTTAGGTGAAGTATTAAGGCACGAGTGAGTTAGGTGGAAGTTAGGTGCAGTACTAAGGTACTAGAGTGAGGTTTCCTAAGCAATTTATTTTGTTCATTACACCTCACTGTCCTCTTCTGTGTTATGTAAGTCCTTCCAATATCGCCATACTCATCATATTTAAAGCACAATAGGATATTAACCAGTCTTATTCAGTAATAAATCGCCGAGGAAGAGGTGTTAGGGAGCTTCCTTAACAGACAAGAATACGAGCACAAGTTGTTGTTGTTATATATACGTGAAGCGGTGGAGTGTAGCTTAAACTCACCCATCCCCTGCTGTACACCATCGTCCTTTCGGGGGATAGGGAGAGAGTTGAGGGACGTGTGTATAACTAGGCAGAGGACTCCCCCCCCCTGCTACACCAGTGCCACCATGTGAAGGCGACCCTCTCCAATTAGGGTAGAACAGTATAACAAAGACCACTTCCATCACTGACACCCTCACCTGTTTAGAATGACTAATCTCAGCAGGAAACAGTTTATAATGACTAATCTCAGCAGGAAACAGTTTATAATGACTAATCTCAGCAGGAAACAGTTTATAATGACTAATCTCAGCAGGAAACAGTTTATAATGACTAATCTCAGCAGGAAACAGTTTATAATGACTAATCTCAGCAGGAAACAGTTTATAATGACTAATCTCAGCAGGAAACAGTTTATAATGACTAATATCAGCAGGAAACAGTTTATAATGACTAATATCAGCAGGAAACAGTTTATAATGACTAATATCAGCAGGAAACAGTTTATAATGACTAATATCAGCAGGAAACAGTTTATAATGACTAATATCAGCAGGAAACAGTTTATTATGACTAATATCAGCAGGAAACAGTTTATTATGACTAATATCAGCAGGAAACAGTTTATAATGACTAATATCAGCAGGAAACAGTTTATAATGACTAATATCAGCAGGAAACAGTTTATTATGACTAATATCAGCAGGAAACAGTTTATTATGACTAATATCAGCAGGAAACAGTTTGTAATGGCTAATCAGCAGGAAACAGTTTATTATGACTAATATCAGCAGGAAACAGTTTATAATGACTAATATCAGCAGGAAACAGTTTATTATGACTAATATCAGCAGGAAGAGAGAGAGAGAGAGAGAGAGAGAGGGGGGGAGGGTTGTTTTCCACTAAGTAAAACACAACACTGACCTGGATATGTGTTTTGAGAGAGAGAGAGAGAGAGAGAGAGAGAGAGAGAGAGAGAGAGAGAGAGTGTGTGTGTGTGTGTGTGTGTGTGTGTGTGTGTGTGTGTTGGTCTGACAGGTGACGTAATATGGTGACGTATATTATGATAATTATTTCTGTCTTACGATGTTTTTCTCCTGCCTTTGTTTAGCTTTTGGGTCGTATTCTAGCTGGCATATAGGAGGCTTCGTAACACCTCTTCCTTACCGATTTATTTTGCATATTACACCTTACCCTTCTATCTATATATCTATTGCCGGACGCCTTAATCCCTTAAGGGGTGGCCACAAACAAATCGCCTCCATGTCACCCTGTCCCCCGCCGTTTCATTGCCCTGGTCCCAGCTCACAGCCTCCTCTCTTATATACCTCTCTACTCCATCCCTCCATCTCATCCTTGGCCTTGGCGATTTATTTTGCATATTACACCTTACCCTTCTCTAGTATGGTAATTTTCTCGTTTCAGTATCGACCTGGTTTGTATCAGTAACATACAAGAGAATTATGACGTGTACTGTACATCACTAGATTACTAAAGTAGATGTGCTGAGGAAAAGAAACATACAGTATCTCCAGTCACTTAGAAAACGGGTCTTCCACCTTAGTCTTTAGGAGTGACTCTCCTATTTCACTTTTGCTAAGGCCAGATACTTGTAGTCGCTAGTGGGAAGCTTGTCTAGCCCAGAGTGTTAAGAACTAGTTCATTACCCTCAGGGCTCAGGCCTTCCTTTACCCTAACACTTCAGACCCTGTTCATGAGTAATGTCACTGATGCTATGGCACGGCTTTTATATCTGTATCTGGTGCTGGTAAGGGAAGCCTTCATGCGATGGCACCGATATTACAAGACAGCCCTGCTCCCTAGTTACATAAATGTCCCTATTCCGAAAAGACTACAAGAGAAGGGCACATTCCTCCTGTAATCCACTCCATTCGTGTTCAGATGAACCTGTAGTCACAACTACTGTTAGCAGCACTACAACTGTCAATCATTACCTCCACTGTCATCACCTCTCACCACCCCTATTTTTCCTCAGGCTGTACACGCAGACGCTGCTGGCGGTGATGGTTGTGTCTACGTGGGTAGGTGCCTTTGGAGCCCTGGTGCCCACAGCCCTGAAAGTGTGGGGGACCTTTGGCTTGGACCCCACCATCGGCTCGTGCACCATTCTGCCAGACAGCGATGGATACTCGCCCAAGTCATTCCTCTTCGTGTTTGCATTCATGCTTCCGTGTGTGGCCATCTGTGTCTGTTATGCAAGGATTTTCTGCATCGTGCACCGTGCAGACAAACGAAGCCACAACAGTGATCAAAGCATCATCAGAGTGAATAGCAAACAAGACAAACAGAAAGGCAGCACTAAGCAGGAAGAAGGTGGAAAGTTGGGTGTGGCAGAAGAGAGGGACAGGGCAGACCCACATGAGGGTGGTGAGGCACGGGTGCATACACTGAGTGAGACTGTGCAGGTGGAGACACAGGTAAAGCTCACCTCCAACACCAGCTCCGTCAGTGTGGAAGTCCTGGAGGGTGGTGCCTCTCCCACCCACCCGGCCAGTGGTCACAGTGATGGCAGAGGCCAGTCACCTTCCCCAGGGGTGAGCGTCACGGTGCTTAGGCCTGAGGTCAATGGGCTGCCCGGCCATCCCTCAGGGGAGGAAGGGGTGGTGTCCTCCCCCATCAGAATATGTCCAACAAATACCCCAGACTCACCCGCCTCTGATGCAACAGGTGAGACAGGGCGGCGGCAGTCAAATGAATCAGCAAAGGGGGCATTTTCACAGTTGCGTGGGACATTCCGCAGGGCTCGGAGGGGATCACTCCTGACACGGCAGACTGCACTAAGTCCAAAGGACCAACGGCTCCTGAAGATGATTCTGGTGATCTTCTTGTCCTTTGTGGTGTGTTACCTGCCCATCACGCTGGTGAAGACATTCAGCAAGGATGACAAGCCTGTGTTGAACATCTTGGGTTTGCTGCTGGTCTACCTAACCACCTGCATCAACCCCATCATCTATGTGGTCATGTCCTCGGAGTATCGCCAGGCCTACCTCAGCCTCTTTGCCTGCAGTGTGGGTGCTGAGGCTGTCAATCGCTCCTTGACTAAGATTTCCTGAAGGTGTGTTAAGGGCATGTCCCGCCCCAGCCCAGTGACACCACACCTGCACCAGCCCTGCATCCCACACCTGCCTTCACTGTCTGCTCCTTACACCTTCCAGAGCCACACCCAGCCCAGCCACGGTTACTTTCTTCGTCGGGCACATTCTTCCCTCCTGTATGTGTGGCCAGTGGATGAGGCAGGCGTGGTTGGCACTGGGTCGCACTAGTCTTGCCGGGTCTCACCTGGGGCCACTGGGCAGTATTCTA
Source organism: Coenobita brevimanus (assembly GCF_032717465.1). Classification (NCBI taxonomy): domain Eukaryota; kingdom Metazoa; phylum Arthropoda; class Malacostraca; order Decapoda; family Coenobitidae; genus Coenobita; species Coenobita brevimanus. Next base: position 126,300 of record NW_027643856.1, read on the forward strand.
TGTGGCTTTGGAAATTTCATAACACTTCTACCTTGGCAATTTACTCTTAGCAGTACAAGTTAATGTCCTCCCGTGTGTCACTAATACAAACTTAGTCAATATTAAAATGAAGTACTTTTCATACAAGAGAATGCTAAGATGTATTGTGAAAATAAATCACAAAGAAAGGGTGTCTACAAAACTGCAGATGCCACTTTAAATACGAGCCTGATTTAATGGATTAGGATGGTCTTTAGCACCTCTTCCTTACCAGGTTATTTCTGTGTAGGGTGCAAATTTTTATTCTGTGATATAAGAACTTTTTCGCCTTCAGAATCTCAAAATAATCCATAGGAGAATACCAGGGTGTAATACGTAAGACAAATGTTAAGGAGGTGCCCAAAAGCTTCGTAAGTCGAGGAAAATAATTACGCCTCCTGGAAAAACCACACTTACATGAGAAACATTCAAGTGCTGACAATTTTGACCTGTCTGTTTGCCTCAGGAGTGGGAATGCTTAACATTTTTTTTTTAACATTACTTGTAAAATTAATATAGATTTAAGGCTGAATCCGACCTACCAGCTTTGTCGCACGATTTGTTGTGTCCTACCTAAGGGCTTAAATTTGTTCCTGGGGTAGAATATTCCCCCTGTGATATCTGTAACATTGGCGTGATTATGACTCGTGTTCTGTCTCTTGGTAGGAAGGAGGCGGGTGCAGCCACGAAGACAAATAATTTATGACACAGAATAATGGGGGGAAATATTATGTAATTATATGCAGTGGTGAAGCAGATGGAAACAGTGATCTAGAAGCATAGAGACGAGGAGTGATTTTAACTGTGTAGTGAAACGTGGCAACAGCGGTTTAACTGTATAGAAAACAAGGTGGAAACAGTTTAAAAGGACAAACAGTAATTTTACACTACAGCAAAGCAGATGGCCAGTGATTAAGCCTATGCAGCAACAGACGGACACATGCAACTACAGTGACACATATGAGGGTGATTTACAAAACTGGCTAAACTAAGGGTATGATACAGACACGATGCACAGGACAGAGAATGAATTTAGACCCCTCTTGCTCACCCTGGAAACACGAGGGAAGAGTATTTGTGACACAGATTCTTGGAGCCAACATTTATCCACAGCGTTCATGGGTGTTGCTACATTGATGTGTCTTCTCAGATTTTTAACAGGTTTTTTCTCCTCTTGTGGTTTGTAAAGACTGTATATAAAGGCTATGAAATTCACACACACACACACACACACACACACACACACACACACACACACACACACGCACGCACGCACGCACGCACACGCACGCACGCACGCACGCACGCACGCACGCACACGCACGCACGCACGCACGCACGCACGCACGCACACACACACACACACACACACACACACACACACACACACACACACACACACACACACACACACACACACACACACATGTATATATAAAGGGTGATATAGTCCTGCTGGATTTATTAACATTTATTGCATGTACTTGGCTTAACATATTAAGATGCATTTTTTTCCATATGAAAGGGTAACTAGAGGCCCTCCCAAAGGGGGAATCACACCAGCCGCTAGCCGATACACATCTAGCGCGGCTCGGAATATGACCTTGTCCTTGACCTACTTCACCAATTTCGAACTTGTCTGAGATTTTCATCTCTACTACACACCTGTAAAATTTCTTGATGATATCTAGAGCGGTTGCGAAGTTATCGTAGTAAAAGACAGACAGACAGACAAACAAACTGAAAACAATACCAGCTGCGCTATCGCGGCTGGTAACTACTGAAATGGCAGGAGTTAGTATATCCAGTGTAATGAGCTGCATCTTAGTTTGTCAAGCAACTTACATGCAGTGTGTGTCTCTAATCTAGGCAGAATTTTGGGGACATTCGGTATACATGAAACTTTATATATACACTGTTCCAGTTTACAGAATTTATATGTGACATTCCTCCTATAACAGCACCTATTGATTAACTTACTTGTATTTCTCGCTGTGTAAAATTTTCTTGGCAAAAGTCGTTGTTTACCCTTAACATTTTCAAAAAGCGAATTATCCGCCTTCTCTTTGTGTGGCGGGCAGATTTCATGGAGCAAAATTTTGGGATAATGAAACAGAAATCTCAGACACATGTGAGCACATTTTCCAGCCAAAGAACATGGCTGATAATGTCCTGATTTTCTTTACATATACAGTACATATAGAAATTGATACGTATGTCTGAATATTGACTCTGTCGGATACGTTTATGTGAAGCAACAGAACGTGGTGAATGTTTTTGGCGTATCCGATAGAGCCAGGATTCCGGGGGCTTGAATGGTGAGTGAATGGAAGCGTGGCTCATTAGACTGGGCAGATTTGGGCTGTCTGGACATTGCTACTCCTCACCACGGCCTAGGATGGGAAGGAAGGTCCGGATGATGATGATGATGATGATGATGATGTCTAAATACAGGAGTTGCCTTTTGGGTGCTGGGCCATTCAGGATTTCCATTACGCTGGTATAGGGAGGGAGAGGGAGGGGAAGACCGAGGATGAGGTGGAGGGATGTAGTTGAAAGGTATATGAGGGAGGTGGGAGTGAGTTGGGGGAAGGGCAGTCAAATGGTGGGTGACAGCGACTTGGAGGCGTTTTATCTGCGGCCACCCTTTGCGGGATTAGGGCGTCGGGCTGTAGATAGATAGATAGCTATGTCTGGACGTTAGAGTGTAAAGTTACTGCAAGATATCTATTGGGTACAGTCGCCCCAAAAAGTATTACGCAGGTAGGGTACAGTGATATCCAAAATGACCCTCCGCTCATCGGGGGATAGGGAGGCGGTTGAGGGATGTTTGAGAAACCAGGCAGTGGAGCCACTCGGTCATATCAGTGCTACCACGTGAAGGCGTCCCTCTCCAGTACCTAGAGGTTAGACAGGTTACGTAGAGTTGTAAAGACGTCAACGGGTGAATGGATGGAATGTAGTGTTGAAGGTGGTAATTGGAGTCTTCCTAACACCATTTCCTTTGCGATTCATTCAGCATATGACACATTTACGTTCTCATTTTTTTTTAATGCAAGGAAGAAGGAACCAAAGGCCAGGAGCCAACTTTTCTCTAATAGCCTGAAAGTGGATGTTGAGGCGAAATGTGCAAAATGAATCGCTAAGGAAGGGGTGTTAGGAAACCCCTAAAGCCACATAGCATACGACCCAAACAATGGCAGTGTTAGTATTTATCCGACATTTGTATTTTCACTCAGTATTGGACGTTGTATATTGTGACCATTGATATAATAAACACCTTTACCTGGTGTATGTGTATTATACCCCTACTACTACTACTACTACTACTACTACTACTACTACTACTACTACTACTCCTCCTCCTCCTACTACTACTACTACTACTACTATTACTACTACTACTACTACTACTACTACTACTACTACTACTACTACTACTACTACTACTACTACTACTACTACTACTACTACTCCTACTACTACTCCTACTACTACTACTACTACTACTACTCCTACTACTACTACTACTACTACTACTACTACTACTACTACTACTACTACTACTACTACTACTACTACTACTACTACTACTACTACTTACAAATCAACACTGAAAATACAGAGATAACAATTTTAGGCCAAGTTAGAGTAAAAAGAGTATAGTAATTGTGACAAATTATTCTCCGACCATAGACACTGTGAGAGGGAGGGGCAGACCGAGGATGAGATGGAGGGATGGAGTGGAGACAACGAGAGAGTAACTAGGAGAGTGTATAAATGAGGTGGAGAGGGAGTGGAGGGGTAGACCGAGGATGAGATGGAGGCATGGAGTAGAGAAGTACACGAGAGAGGGGGTGTAAGTTAGGGGAGGAGAGTGAGAGACTAACTAGGAGAGTGTATGTGAATTAAATGGAGGGGGGAGAGGGAGGGAGGGGCCGAGGATGAGGTGGAGGGATGAAGTAGAGAGGTATATGAGAGAAGGGATTTAAGTTAGGGGATGGGGAGTGAGAGACTAACTAGGAGAGTGTATGTGGATGAAGTGGAGTGGGGAGAGGGAGAGATGGGTGTAAGTTGGGGGATGGAGAGTAAGAGACTAACTAGGAGAGTGTATTTGAGTGAGGTGGAAGGAGAAGGGGGAGGGACAGACCGAGGATGTTCTGGAGGGATGGAGTGGATGGTATATATGAGAGGGTGTGTAAGTCGGGGGGAGGGCAGAGAAATGGCGGGGGACAGGGCAACATGGAGACGATTTGTTTGTGGCCACCCCTTACGGGATTAAGGCGTCTGGCTCTAGATAGACAGATAGACAATGAATGGGTTGTGCTAAGCTGAATAAAATCGTCTGGAATACATGGCACTGAAGTTAGCATTGTTCATCTTGGTCCAGATTTTCGTTTTTTTGTAACTCAATTCATGTAGCTCAGTGACAGATAGATAGATAGATAGATAGACAGGTAGATAGATAGATAGACAGATATTTATAAAGACGGCTCAAAATTCATTCAATGGCACTTCTTCGTGACTAGCATCATATTCTACTCCATTGTTACAGCTCGGCATTAAGGAGAGAAAGAGAGTCCATTTTAGGCCAAGTTAAGGTGAAAAAAGTAAAGCTGGAATGATCTATCTGTCTATCTATTGCCAGACGCCTTAATCCCGTAAGGGGTGGCCACAAGCAAATCGCCTCCATGTAGCCCTGTCCCCCGCCATTTCAATGCCCTGCTCCCAGCTTACACCCCCCTCTCTCATATACCTCTCCACTCCATCCCTCCATCTCATCCTTGGCCTCCCCCTCCCTCTCCCCCCCTCCACCTCATGCATTGGAGCTCGGCGAACCATTGAAGCTCCGAATCCCGTCAGTCACCCTCTAACCGTGAGAGGAGGAGGACGCTCGAGCTGTGTGTATATGTCAGTGTTGATAGTGTTTAAACAACTTCCCCATCTTGCCATGATAAACAAAGGTAAGCGAGGATATTGTTCACCTGCTCATTGATACCATGCGTTCTTTTAGTTGAACCAAAAAGTCTTTATTAGCGTGAAAAGTGGTATGGAAGTAAGTTATCTGAGTGTGCAGCTACATGGGGAGACAGACAAATGGGGAAGTGAAGGAGCGTTGTGGTGTTGAAGTGGATGTGGAGTTACATGGAGAGACAGACAAATGAGGAAGTGAAGGAGCTTTGTGGTATGGATGTGGATGTGGAGTTAATTGGAAAGACAGACAGATAAATGAGGAAGTAAAGGAGAGTTGTGTTGTTGATGTGGATGTGGAGTTACGTGGAAAGACAGACAGACAAATGGGGAAGTGAAGGAGCGTTGTGCTGTTGATGTGGAGTTACGTGGAGAGACAGACAGACAAATGAGGAAGTAAAGGAGCGTTGTGGTGTTGATGTGGATGTGGAGTTACGTGGAGAGAGAGACAAACAAATGAGGAAGTGAAGGAGCATTGTGATGTTGGTGTGGATGTGGAGTTACGTGGAGAGACAGACAGACAAATGGGGAAGTGAAGGAGCGTTGTGGTGTTGATGTGGATGTGAACGAAAGTGTTGGGAGAAGTACCCTGAGATGATGTAGCCATGTGGAGATAATGGAGAATGAGATACTGACTAGGAGAGTGTATGTGAGCGAGGTGCAGCGTGAGAGAGGGAGAGGGAGGCCAAGGAAGAGGTGGAGGGATGTGGTGGAGAGAAGAATGAGGAAAGTGTGAGAGGGAAGACAGACAGATGCTGTAGGACAAGATGACATGGAAGCTGTTTGTGGCAAAGCACTTCTTCATGACTAGCATCATATTAGGGTTTATTTCACGTAGCGCAGTGGCAGAATAAGATAATACCGCGGCTCCACGTCCATAGCACTTCTTCGTGACTAGCATCGTATTCCAGCGTTAATCTATTGTTATATCTCAGCAATGATGATGGAGAAAGGGCAACAATAATAATTTTGTTTCGTTTTTCTTTTCGTTTCGTTTTGTTTATAAAAACCCCATCTTGCTTACATGCGTCGGCCTTGGTCACCTAATGGCGGCTCTCCATGCTGTTCGATCTCTAGCAGCCTCCATGTTCACTCCCTTATCCCTGAGGTCAAACTCCATGACCTCGTCCCAGGTCTTTTTCGGTCTGCCTCTCGCAACCCTACCCCCAACGTTAACACTTTTCACTTTCTGTACCCAATTGTCATCCTCCATCCTCTCCACATGCCCAAACCATCTCAGTCTACCCCTCCTCATCACAACATCAATACAATCTAGTCCCATCCTTCCAAACCATCTCAATCTACCCCTCCTCATCACAACACCAATACACTCCAGTCCCATCCTTTTTCCCAAACCATCTCAATCTACCCCTCCTCATCACAACACCAATACACTCCGGTCCCATCCTTCCTCCCAAACCATCTCAATCTACCCCTCCTCATCACAACATCAATACAATCTAGTCCCATCCTTCCTCCCAAACCATCTCAATCTACCCCTCCTCATCACAACATCAATACAATCTAGTCCCATCCATCCAAACCATCTCAATCTACCCCTCCTCATCACAACACCAATACACTCCGGTCCCACTGTTCCTCTTAACTCTTTCATCGTAAACCTAGCCCCCCCAGGCCTCGCATTCAAGGGCGCACTGCACATCCACCTAATTATTGTCATTTCTGTACGACTGAGCCTGCAAATATCCTCTTCCATTACTGCCCAGGTCTCACTACCATACAGCACTACACTCCTAACACATGCCGCATACAAAGATCTCGTAGCACAGAGGGAGAGTCCTCTCAATGTCAGGATAGGCAACAGCTCCCTGAACTTCTTCCAACCACTCTTCACTCTAGCCTCAGAGCTGCTCCAGCCCCACCTCCAGCACATAACATGTCTCCCAAATAACAAAACTCTTGCACACACTCAAAAGACTCATCAGCAAGATCAATCCTTTCATGCCTTGCAATATCCACATGCTCTCCCCGACACACACACACACACACACACACACACACACACACACACACACACACACACACACACACACACACACACACACACACACACACACACACACACACACACACACACACAATACTCTCTAATGGAACTTGCTGGTGGGGAAATGTGTTTATGTAACTGTGGTGGTGTGGGAGGTTGCCATGGTAACACACAGGCACCTCCCACCAGTCAGGCAAAGATTTTCTTAACGATATATTTTTGCATAAGGCTGGTTACTATCCTTTTGACCACACACACACACACACACACACACACACACACACACACACACACACACACACACACACACACACACACACACACACACACACACACACACACACACACACACACACACACACACACACAAATACTCTCTAATGGAACTTTTTGGTGGGGAAATATGTGTATGTAACTGTGGTGGTGTGGGAGGTTGCCATGGTAACACACAGGCACCTCCCACCAGTCAGGCAGACTTCCTTTGCAATTTATTTTTTAATAGGGCTGGTAAAGAGAGCTGTATGATCATGAGAGTTAATAGAGACAGCATTAACACTCTCAGAGTAGTATGACTCACTCTCAACTGACTGCTATCGCCAAGCAGTACCTGGAATAGAATACTAGAGTTGCCCCTACCATGAGAGGGTCCGGGTACCATCTAGTGGTTGTAAAAGTAGCTGGACAAGTTTCTCGTCTTGGTAGGCGTCGCTACTTGGCTACTTTTGCTAGTGGCCGTATGACAGTGGAAGGACGAGGGTGTGTGTGTGTTGCTGCTGCATCATTCCCCTGAGGTAAGTGTTGGATATTTGCTGTTTTTAGCCATTAAGGTGACTACATTAGGACACAAGGATATCGCACTGACAGCCAGGAAGTATCATGGCCCAAAGAAATAATACCTATAAGGCTACTAGACGTAATTCTGATGAGACAAGGGGGCTGTTAGTGTGAGGGAGATGAGGAGGCCTTGTAGTCCAGTGCTGCCGTTTTGTGGAAAATCGTCTGCTAATGTGGAAAAACAAATGAACGATGAGCATGAATGTGGGCAGACGGACGTCATTCCACACTAATTGTTCACGTTATTTTGTAGGAATAAGGGGGATTTTCTCATGATTGGTAGGAACTAACATGTATTGTTATTCAGACCCTTCACAGTTAAACCAACGAATATGTAGCGTTTGTCTATAATACTGTCATTTAAAACAAGGAAGAATACGTCGTTGAACAGTCTACCTCTACCCACCCGGCGATATCATAAAAAAATATATGTATATATTATTTACAAGACACGTGCCAACCATTAGCAGTGCACACTTGCTTTGTAATATTAAAGAAATACCGAAACAATGTTGTAAATCGTGTACAGTTGATATACTAGAAAACTTGGATGTGGATAAACTTACTTGTCTCCTGTCTTGTTATTAATCAACATTTGCTGACTTATTAACTCTCTTAATCATTTAACGTCCTTACACTTGAATCATAATAGGTCTGACATCATTAATTATACCCTCTCTTCCAGTATTCACAGTATACCAAATTTTATGGTAGTTATACCAACAATACATCCTCTGTCATCCTGGTTACTAAACGAAACCGTGTGCAATAATGACGTCACAACCAGTGTGCAATTCACGGCAACTCTGCCTTGTACTGCCTCAATCTTGGTGTCTCAGCACCAGTGAAATAGCAGCGTGAGTGTCGTCC